>NW_025409430.1:0-15314 GCF_002201575.2 Neomonachus schauinslandi
AAATGGAACAAATAATCCTAAAATTTGTATGGAACCAGAAAAGACCCAGAATAGCCAGAGGAATGTGGAAAAAGAAAAGCAAAACTGGCGGCATCACAATTCCGGACTTCCAGCTCTATTACAAAGCTGTCATCATCAAGACAGTATGGTACTGTCACAAAAACAGACACATAGATCAATGGAACAGAAGAGAGACCCCAGAAATGGACCCTCAACTCTATGGTCAACTTATCTTTGACAAAGCAGGAAAGAATGTCCAATGGAAAAAAGACAGTCTCTTCAACAAATGGAGTTGGGAAAATTGGATAGCCACATGCAGAAGAATGAAACTGGACCATTTCCTTACACCACACACAAAAATAGACTCCAAATGGTTGAAAGACCTCAATGTGAGACAGGAGTCCATCAAAATCCTAAAGGAGAAACAGGCAGCAACCTCTTCGACCTCAGCCGCAGCAACTTCTTCCTAGAAAATCGCCAAAGGCAAGGGAAGCAAGGGCAAAAATGAACTATTGGGACTTCATCAAGATAAAAAGCTTTTGCAAAGCAAAGGAAACAGTCAACAAAACCAAAAGACAACCGACAGAATGGGAGAAGATATTTGCAAATGACCTATCAGATAAAGGGCTAGTATCCAAAATCTATAAAGAACTTATCAAACTCAACACCCAAAGAACAAAGAATCCAATCAAGAAATGGGCAGAAGACATGAACAGACATTTTTCCAAAGAAGACATCCAAATGGCCAACAGACACATGAAAAAGAGCTCAATATCACTCGGCATCAGGGAAATTCAAATCAAAGCCTCAGTGAGATACCGCCTCACACCAGTCAGAACGGCTTAAATTAACAAGTCAGGAAATGACAGATGTTGGCGGGGATACGGAGAAAGGGGAACCCTCCTACACTGTTGGTGGGAATGCAAGCTGGTGCAGCCACTCTGGAAAACAGTATGGAGGTTCCTCAAAAAGTTGAAAATAGAGCTACCATATGATCCAGCAATTGCACTACTGGGTATTTACCCCAAAGATACAAAAGTAGGGATCCGGACGGGTACGTGCACCCCGATGTTTATAGCAGCAATGTCCACAATAGCCAAACTGTGGAAAGAGCCAAGATGTCCATCGACAGATGAATGGATAAAGAAGATGTGGTATATATATACAATGGAATATTATGCAGCCATCAAAAGGAATGATCTTGCCATTTGCAACGACGTGGATGGAACTGGAGGGTATTATGCTGTTCGAAATAAGTCAAACAGAGAAAGACATGTATCATATGACCTCAGTGATATGAGGAATTCTTAATCTCAGTAAACAAACTGAGGGTTGCTGGAGTTGGGGGTGGGGTGGGAGGGTTGGGGTGACTGGGTGATAAACACTGGGGAGGGTATGTGCTCTGGTAAGCGCTGTGAATTGTGCAAGACTGTTGAATCTCAGATCTGTACCTCTGAAACAAATAATGCAATATATATTAAGAAAAAAAAAAAGAAGAAGAAGATAGCAGGAGGGGAAGAATGAAGGGGGGGAAATCGGAGGGGTAGACGAACCATGAGAGATGATGGACTCTGAAAAACAAACTGAGGGTTCTAGAGGGGAGGGGGGTGGGAGGATGGGTCAGCCTGGTGATGGGTATTGAGGAGGGCACGTTCTGCATGGAGCACTGGGTGTTACACACAAACAATGAATCATGGAACACTACATCTAAAACTAATAAAACTAATGATGTAATGTATGGGGATTAACATAACAATAAAAATAATAATAATAAAAATGGGCAAAAGACCTGAATAGACATTTCTCCAAAAAAGATATACAAATGGCCAACTGGTACATGAAAAACATCACTAACCATCAGGGAATATAAATTAAAACCACAATGAGATATTATTTTACACCTATCAGGATGGCTATTATTAAAAATACAAAAGGCAAAAATTGGTGAAGATGCAAAATGCTTGCATGCTGTTGGCGGAATGCAAAATGATGCAGCCATTATGGAAAACAGTAAGAAAGTCCCTCAAAAACTTAAAAATAGAACTACAACATGACCTAGCAATCTCACTACCAGGTATTTATCCAAAAGAATTGAAAAGAAAATCTCAGAGATATTTGTGCTCCCATGTTTAGTGAAGCGTTATTCACAACAGCTAGGTACAATTTTGAATCTAGAGTCAGCAATAATGTATTGTACACTTCAAATTTTGTTAAGACAGTAGAGTTCATGTTAAGTGTTCTTTCCACCATAAAATAAAATAAAAAATAAAGACTGAAGTCTGCAGATTGAAAAAAAAAAAAAAAGAAAGAAAGAAAAGGTAACATGAGAGGGATCCGGGTGGCAAGCAGAGGAGCTCTTCCAAGGACAGGCATAAGCAAACTTCAGCATAAGAAATCTCACTAAAATCCTGACATATAGGGGTGCCCTGGTGGCTCAGTCGGTTAAGTGTCTGCCTTCAGCTCAGGTCATGATCCCAGGTTCCTGGGATCGAGCCCTGCATCGGGCTCCCTGCTCAGCCGGGAGTCTGCTTGTCCCTCTCCTGTTCCCCCTGCTTGTGCTCTTGTGCACGCTCTCTCTTTCTCTCAAATAAATAAAATCTTAAAAAAAAAAAAATCCTGGCAGATAAAAGCACCAAAAGCCACATTACAGAGGGCCAAGTATGCAGCAGGCGTGATGATTCAGCCCACAGTACATTTACGTCTGCCACAGAGCTGCTGTTTGCGTCACCCAACAGATGCATTGTGCAAAGCTGTGAAAAGGTGACTTTTGGTTAAATATTTAACATGAACCTGTGAATCAAAAAAGTCCAAAGATGAATCTCCTTTAAGGCTAACAGATACCTTAATGTATAGATTTGGTGAATTCAGATTTGAGAAGCAACACAGTGGCTAATACCTAGACTCTGGAGCTAAACCCCTGAGGTCAGTCCTCCGCACCATCGCTTATGAGCTGGACAGCCTCAGGCAAGCTCCTGGACATCATGGCGATGTCCTCATCCACAAGTGGAGAATATAGTGATATCTCGTCCATAAGGTTGTTGTCGAATAAATGACATATAATTTTATAAAGTGCTTCAAACTATGTAAGCCTTTATTAAATAAAGCAATATATTTAATAGATCCATTTTGCTTAAAATGGGTGCTTCACATAGGGTCTTCCTATATGTGAAAACCCAGTTTTTTAAAACCCAGAAAGCAGGCAGTAGGTTATTGGTTTTACTGAAGTTTTAGCCTAGGATTCTCTTCAATGGCAAGTACTTTGCTGAACACCAAAATACAAGTCAAATGATTAAAATGTAGCTTAAGAACATATCTGATCTAGGGGCGCCTGGGTGGCTCAGTCATTAAGTGTCTGCCTTCAGCTCAGGTCATGATCCTGGGGTCCTGGGATCAAGCCCCGCATCGGGCTCCCTGCTCAGCAGGAAGCCTGCTTCTCCCTCTCTCACTCCCCCACTTGTCGTTCTTGCTCTTGCTATCTCTCTATCAAATAAATGAATAAAATCTTAAAAAAAAAAAAGAAATGAAGAATGCCTTTGATGAGCTCATTAGTAGCCTGGACATGGCTAAGGAAAGAATCTCTGAGCTTGACGCTATGACAATAAAAACTTCTAAAACTGGAAGTTTCCAGTCTTCTAAAAGACTGGAAAAAAAAAATGGAATGTAATATCCAAGACCTGTGGGAGAACTAAAAAAGGTATAAATAACATACATATAATCAGAATACTAGGAAGAGAATAAAGAGAGAAAGGAACAGAAAAAAAAATATTTGCAATAAAAATGACTGAGAATTTCTCCCAAATCAATGTCAGACATCAAACCATAGATCCAGGAAGTTCACAGAACACCAAACAGGATAAATGCAAAATAAAATAAAATAAAATACATAAATAAATTTACACCTAGGCATATCATATTCAAATTGCAGATATCAACAATAAAGAAAAAATCTTGAAAGAAGGAGGAAAAAATCTTACCTCTATAGAGGAGCTAAGATAAAAATTACACACTAATTCTTGGAAACTGTGCCAACAAGAAAAGAGTGGAGTGAAACGTTTAAAGTGCTGAAAGAAAAAGGCCCACCAATCTAGTATTCTGTATCCAGCAAAATTATCCTTCAAAAGTAAAGGAGAAATAAAGACTTTCTAAGACAAACAAAAATTGGAGGAATGTGTCACCAGTAGACCCACCCTACAAGAAAAGTAAAAAGAAGTTCTTCGCAGAAAAGGAAATGGTATAGGTTAGAAACTTAGATCTATATAAAGAGAGAAGGAGCATTAAAGAAGGAATAAGTCAAAGTCAAATAAATTTTTTTTCTTAGGTGATATAACAGATAACAGTTGGTTCAAAATAATAATAGCAAAAATGTATCCAACTATTTTAGCTTATATATAATTGAAATTAATGACAATGATACAAGGGAAGGGAGGAAATTATTATAAGGTATCTGTACTACTTGTGAAGTGTTATGTTATTTGGAAGTGGACTTGGACTAGCTGTAAACCTATATTGCATACTCCAGGGAAACCATTAAAAAAGTTTTTAAAAATACTATTATTGACATGCTAAGAAAGGAGAGAAAATGGAATCATATAGAATGCTCAATTAAAAACACAAAAGGCAAAAAAAAGAAGAGTGGAAGAAAAAAATAGAAACAAATAACAAGAGCAATGAATAGAAACGAGGGACAAATATGGTAGTTATAAATCCAACTATATCAATAAATACTTTAAGCATCAAAGGTCTAAATATACCAATTAAAAGACAGACTGTCAGACTAGATCAAAAAGCAAGATCCAGCTATAGGCTGTCTGTAAGAAACCAGTTTTTTTTTTATTTGAGTATAGTTGACACACAATGTTACATTAGTTTCAAGTTTTCTCTTCAAGTTTTTATGGAACATTCACTAATACAGACCACATTTGGGGCCATAAAACAGACCTTAATAAATTTAAAGGAATAGAAATCATACAATTTATTCTCTAAGAGCACAAAAGAATTAAACCAGAAGTCAGTAACAAAAAAATTGCTGGAAAATCCCCAAATGCTTAATGATTAAACAACACACCTCAAAATAAAGCATGTGTCAAAGAAGAAATCTCAAAAAAAAAATTTCTCATATTTTAAACTAAATTAAAATACGAGTCATCAAAATTTGTGAAATTCAGTGAAAGCAGTGTTTATGGAGAAATTTATGGTGTTGAATGCATATATTAGAAAAGAAATATCTAAAATTAATAATACAAGCTTCCACCTCAGGAAACTAAAGCAGAGCAAATTAAATCCAAAGTAAGCAGACAAAAAGAAATAATAAAAATTAGAGCAGAAATCAATGAAATTGAAAAAAGAGAATCTTTAAAGAAAATGAACAAAACCAAAAGCTGGTTCTTTGAATGGATCAATCAAATTGTTAAGTTTCTAGACAGGTTAACTAAGAAAAGAAAGAAAACACAAATTACTTATATCAGAAATGGCAAAGGGGACAACACTACAGATCCCATGAACATTAAAAGAAAAAGAAAGGAATACTATGAATAATTCTATGCTCACAAATTTGATAAGCTAGATGAAACAGACCAATTCCTTGAAAAAAAACCTGCCAAAACATACACAAGAAGAAACAGACAATCTCAATAGGTTGATGTCTATTAAATAGATTGAATCAGTAACAAATAACATTCCAAAACAAAAAAACATCAGGCTCAGATGAGTTGACTGGTGAAATCTACCAAACATTTAAGGAAAAAATTATACCAATTCTCTACAATTTCACTCTGAATATAGAGGCAGAGGGAATACTTTCTAATTCATTCTATGAGTCCATCATTACACTAATATCAAAACCAGATAAAGATGTTCCAAGAAAACTATAGACCAATATCTCCCATGAACATAGATGCAAATATCCTTAGTAAAATAATAGCAAATCGAATTCAACATTATGTAAGAAGAATGATACACCACAGGTAGGATGTATTCCAGGTAATGAAACACTGGTTCAACATTAAAAAATCAATTAATGTAATCCATCAAGTCAACCACCTAAAGAATAAAAATCACATGATCATATAATAGATACAGAAAAAGCATTTGGAGCACATGGTGGCTCAGTCGGTTAAGCATCCGACTCTTGGTTTCAGCTCAGGTCATGATCTCAGGGTCATAGGATCAAGCCCCACATCGGGCTCCACACTCAGTGCAGAATCTCCTGGAGATGTTCTCTCTCCCTCTCCCTTGCCCACCACTCCCCCCCACCCCACTTGCACTCGCTCTCTCTTTCTAAATAAATAAATTCTTTAAAAAAAAAAAAAGAAAAAGATGGGCGCCTGGGTGGCTCAGTTGGTTAAGCAACTGCCTTCGGCTCAGGTCATGATCCTGGAGTCCCGGGATCGAGTCCCACATCGGGCTCCCTGCTCAGCGGGGGGTCTGCTTCTCCCTCTGACCCTTCCCACTCTCATGTGCTCTCTCTCATTCTCTCTCTCTCAAATAAATAAATAAAATCTTTTAAAAAAAATAAATAAAGAAAAAAGAAAAAAAAAAAGAAAAAGAAAAAGCATTTGGCAAAATCTAATGCCCATGCATGATAAAAACACCATAAACTAGGAATTGAGGGGGAACGTCCTCAACTTGATAAACAACATCTTCAGACAACCAAAAGCTAACATCAAACTTAATGGTGAGAAACTAGAAGGTTTCCTGCTAAGATCAGGAACAAAGAAAATGTTCCTTCTCACTACTTCTTTTCAACATTGTACTAGGACTCAATATTGTGCTGGAAGTCCTAGATAAGACATTAAGACAAGAAAAAGAAATAAACATATATAAATTGAGAAAGGAGAAATAAAACCATCTTTGTTTGCAGATGACATGATCATATATGGAGAAAACCTGAGAATCAACAACAACAAAAATCTTGGAACTAACAAGCAATTATAGCAAGGTTACAGGATCCAAGGTTAATATACAAAAGTCAATCACTTCCCTATATATCAACAATAAACAAGGAGAGTTTGAGATCAAAAACACAACACTATTTACATTAACAGCTAAAAAGATGAAATACTCAGGTGTAAATCTAACAAAATATATATCAGATCTACATAATGGTGAAAAAAATCAAAGAACTAAATAAATGAAAGATTCCATGTTCACGGATGGGAAGACAATATTGTCAGGATGTCAATTCTTCCCAGCTTGATCCATAGAACCAACACAATTTCAGTCAGAATCCTAGCATGTTATTTTGTGGATATCAAATGATATGAAGAGGCAAAAGACCCAGAATAACCAATACAATAGTGAAGGAGAAGAACGAAGTCAGAAGATTGAAACTACCAGACTTCAGCACTTACTATAAAGCTACAAAAATCTACAAATCAAGACAGAGTTGCAAAAGAATACACAAATAGGTCAATGGAACAGGGTAGAGAGCCGCAAAATAGACCTACACAAATACAGTCAACTGATCTTTGACGAAGGAGCAAAGATAGTCTTCTCAACAAATGGTTGGAACAACTGGACATTCACATCCAAAAGAATAAACCTAGACCATACTCTTCTTACAAAAATCCATTCAAAATGGCTCAGATACCTAAATGCAAAATGCAAAACTATAAAACTCCTAGAAGATTACATAGAAAATCTAGATGACCTTGGGTCATGACTTTTTAGATACAGCACATAAGATTTCATCCATGAAAGAATTATTGATAAGCTGGGTGTCATTAAAAGCAAAAACTTCTGTTCTGTGAAAGATACTGTCAAGAGAATGAGAACACAAGCCATAGACGGGGAGAAAATATTTGCAAAAAAAACATATCCAATAGAAGGCTGTCATCTAAAATAAACAAAGAACTCTTAAAACTCAACAATAAGAAAATATACAATCCCATCAAAAAATGGGCCAAAGATCTGAAGAGACATCTCACACAAAACAGCCTGGTGGCAAATAATCATATGAAAAGCCACTCAACATCAAATGTCATTAGGGAATTGCAAATTAAAGTAACAACTGGATACCATTATACACCTATTAGAATGGCCCAAATCCAGAACACTGAAAATATCAAATGCTGGCGAGGATATGGAGCAACAGGAACATTCATTTATTTCTGGTGGGAATGCAAAATGGTACAGCCACTTTGGAAGATAGTTTGGTGGTTTCTTATAAAACTAAACATTCAAGGTGCCTGGGTGGCTCATTTGGTTAAGTGTCATACTCTTAGTTTCAGCTCAGGTCATGATCTCAGTCAGGGTTGTGAGATTGAGACCCATATCGGGCTTCGAGCTCAGCATGGAGTCTGCTTGAGACTCTCTCTCTCCCTCTTCCTCTGCTCCCCCCTTGCTCATTCTCACACACTCTCTCTCTAAAATAAAGAAAGAAAGAAAATTAAAAAGAAAAAAACTAAACATAATCTTACTATACAATCCAGCAATCATACTCCTTGGTATTTACCCAAATGAGTTGAAAACTATGTCCACACAAAATCCTGCAGATGGATGTTTATAGAAGCTTTATTCATAACTGTCAAAATCTGGAAGCAACCAAGATGTGCTTCAGTAGGTGATTGGACAAATAAACTGTGGTCCATCCAGACAATGGAATAATACTCAGTGCTAAAAATAAATGTGCTATTAAGCCACAGAAAAACACAGGGAAAACTTAAATGCATACTACTAAATGAAAGAAGACAAAATGAAATGCCTATATATAGTATAATTCCAACTATATGACATTCTAGAAAAAGGCAAAACTAAAGAGACGGTGGTTCCCAGGGTTTAGGGGTGAGGGACAAATGAACAGGCAGAACACAGAAGTGAATGAAACTCTTCTGTATGATATAATGGTAGACACATATCATTATATATTTAACCAAACCCACAGAATTTATACAAATTGACACACCACCACCAAAACGAACACTAATGTAAACTACAGATTTGGTGTGATGATGATGTGTCAATGCAGGTTCATCAGCTGTACTAAATGTTCCACTCTGGTGTGGTATGTTCACAATGCGGGAGGCTCTGTATGCATGGGGCAACGATATGGATGGAAACTGTGTACTTTCTGCACAACTTTGCCAAGAACCTAAAACTTCTCTAAAATATAAAGTCTATGTAAAAAAAAAAAAGAAAAAAGAAATGAGCTATCAATCCATAAAAAGACATGGCTGAACCTTAAATGCATATTACTAAGTGAATAATCCAGTCTGATTAGGCTATATACTATGTGATTCTATTTACATGGCATTTACATGGCATTCCAGAAAAGGCAGAAACTACAGGGACAGTAAAAAGATCAATGATTGCCAGGGGCTCAGGGAGTGGGGTGAGGGTCAAACAGATGAAACACGGGAGAATTTTAGGGTGGGTGAAACTAATCTGTATGATACTGTAACAGTGGGAATGACATTACACATTTGTGAAAAGCCACACAACTCTATAGAACAGGGTGAACCTCAGTGTAGGCAAATTTTTTAAAAGATCATTTAGAAGGTGGAGGGATCCTAGGAAAGAATGTGTATACTCAACCTGACTCAAGGTGGGGGGGGGGGAGGACATAAATTCTTACCCCTTAAATGTGTGTGATTTTCTGTCAAAGAACACCTCTTGGGAAGGAGGGAGAAAGAGAAAACAACTTTACAGTGGAGAAATGTGACAAACACTACCTCATTCAGGTGCTCAAGGTTAGTATCAACAGTGATAAATTATGTTCCTATGTGACCTTGATGTGATGTAATGAAATGACACTTTACCTCTGTGATCTTCCTCCCCAAAACCCATAACCTTAGTCTAATCTTGAGAAAAACATCAGACAAATTCCAATAAAGAGATGTCCTACAAGATATTTGATCAGTATTCCTTGAAATTATCAAGATCATCAAAAACAAGGAAAGCCTGAGAAACTGTACCAGCCAAGAGGTGCCCAAGAAGACATGATGATTAAATGTAATGTGATATCTTAGATGTGATCCTGGGACAGAAAAGGGCCTTAGGTAAAACTAAGAAGATGTGAATAAACTAGTTAAGAATAATGTATCAACACTAATTCATTAATTGTAACAAACATGTCATGTAGTGCAAATGCTAGTAATAGAAGAAACTGGGTGTGGTATATGTGAAAACTATTTACTAGCCTCTCAATTTTTCTATAAATATAAAACTTTTCCAAACAAAAAAGTTTATTTAAAAAGTAAATGTTAAGTTACCTTGTTTCAAAATTTGTAACAGTTATTTTATTTTATTTATTTTATTTAATAAAAGCAAAAAACATAGGAGCAAGATGGCGGAGGAGCAGGAGACCTGGATTTCGTCTCCTCTCAGGAATTCAGCTGGATAGGGATCAAACCATTCTGAACACCTACAAACTCAACAGGAGATCGAAGAAAAGAAGAGCAACAACTCTCTCATCAGAAAAGCGACCACTTTCTGGAAGGTAGGACGTGCGGAGAAGTGAATCCGAGGCGATATTTGGGAGGATAGACGGCGGGGGAGGGGCCTCCGTCCGCCGCTTCTGGCAAGTGATAGAGCCGCGGAGCACAAAATCGGAACTTTTAGAAGTCTGCTCCGCTGAGGGACGTCACTCTGGTGGCTAAGCGGGAGGTGGAACCCTCCGGGACAGTGTGGTCTCAGGACCCACGGGTCACAGAAAGACCGGGGGTGCCTGAGTGTGGCAGAGCTCCCAGGTAACGGAGCAGGGAAGCCGGCTGCAGAGGCGGAGCCCAGGCGCGGGCTGTCAGCTCGGGGTGGCCATAAACCGTGATCCGCGGCACAGTCGGTCCCCTGCTCCTCCAGCAGGGACCCAACAAGCGGCAGATCCGGGGAGACTCACCTTCCTCCGCCTCCGGCAGAGACATTTGGAAACCACGGCAACATGCCCCTCCCCAGAAGATCAGCGAGAACAGCCAGCCAAGGCCAAGTTTACCGATCAATGAGAACGGCAGAACTCCAGCTCTAGGGGACTACTGCACATAGAATTCATGGCTTTTTCTACCATGATTCTTTAGTCTTTCAAAGTTAATTTTTTTTAACTGTCTTTTTTCTTTTTTTTTTCTTTTTGAATTTTTCTTTTTCCCTTTTTCAACCAACATCTTATCAATCCCTTTTTTTAAAAAAAACATTTTTATTTTTCATTTTTAGAGTCATATTCTATCCCTTCATAGTAGTTACCCGTATTTTTGGCTTATATATATAAGTTGTTCTCTCTTTAAAATTTTGCGATAGTTTCTTCTAACAGATTAAAATATACCCTAAATCTCTAGTATATGGTGTTTTCTATTCCCCTGCCTGATCACATCCTCTCCCTTTTTTTTTCTTTTTTTAAATCCTCTTCTTTCTTTTTTTCAAACAACTTCTTATCAATTCCTTTTATAAAATTTTTTATAATTTCCATCTTTACAGTCATATTCCATCCCTTCATCATATCAACCCTTATTTTTGTACATATATAAGTTTTTCTTTCTTTAAAATTTTGGGAGGCACTTTCTTCTAAAAGACCAAAATACACCCCAAATCTAGTGTGTGGAACTGATCTATATACCAGCCTGATCATATTTGATCACATTCTGGTTTTTTTTTTGTTGTTGTTGTTGTTTTGTTTTGTTTGTTTTTGTTTTTATCTTTTTCTTTTTTTTCTTTTTCTTTTTCTTTTTTCTCTCTTTCCCTTTCTTTTCCCACTGCTTCAAGTCTTTTCTGATTTGTTTAGAGTATATTTTCTGGGGACGTTGTTACTCTGCTAGCATTTTGTTCTCTCATTAATCTATTCTCCTCTGCACAAAATGACAAGACGGAAAAAATCACCTCAACAAAAAGAACAAGAGGTAGTACCGACTGCCAGGGACCTACTCAATATGGACATTAGTACGATGTCAGATCTAGAGTTCAGAATCATCACTTTAAAGATACTAGCTGGGCTTGAAAAAAATATGGAAGTTATTAGAGAAACCCTTTCTGGAGAAGTAAAAGAACTAAAATCCAACCAAGTAGAAATCAAAAAGGCTATTAATGAGGTGCAATCAAAAATGGGGGCGCTAACTGTTAGAATAAATGAGGCAGAAGAGAGAATCAGTAATATAGAAGATGAAATGATGGAAAATAAAGAAGCTGAGAAAAAGAGAGATAAACAACTACTGGATCACGAGGGCAGAATTCGAGAGATAAGCGATACCATAAGACGAAACAACATTAGAATAATTGGGATCCCAGAAGAAGAAGAAAGAGAGAGAGGGGCAGAAGGTATAATGGAGCAAATTATAGCAGAGAACTTCCCTAATTTGGGGAAGGAAACAGGCATCAAAATCCAGGAAGCACAGAGAACCCCTCTCAAAATCAATAAAAATAGGTCAACACCCCAACATCTAATAGTAAAACTTACGAGTCTCATAGACAAAGAGAAAATCCTGAAAGCAGCTCGGGAGAAGAGATATGTAACCCACAAGGGTAGAAACATTAGATTGGCAACAGACCTATCCACAGAGACCTGGCAGGCCAAAAAGGACTGGCAGGATATATTCAGAGCACTAAATGAGAAAAATATGCAGCCAAGAATACTCTATCCAGCTAGGCTGTCATTGAAAATTGAAGGAGAGATAAAAAGCTTCCAGGACAAACAAAAACTAAAGGAATTTGCAAACACAAAACCAGCCCTACAGGAAATCTTGAAAGGGGTCCTCTAAGCAAAGAGAGAGCCTAAAAGCAATATAGACCAGAAAGGAACACAGACAATATACGGTAACAGTCACCTTACAGGCAATACAATGGCACTAAATTCCTATCTTTCAATAGTTACCCTGAATGTAAATGGGATAAATGCCCCAATCAAAAGACACAGGCTATCAGACTGGATTAAAAAACAAGACCCATCGATATGCTGTCTGCAAGAGACTCATTTTAGACCCAAAGACACCCCCAGATTGAAAGTGAGGGGGTGGAAAACCATTTACCATGCTAATGGACACCAAAAGAAAGCTGGGGTGGCAATCCTTATATCAGACAAATTAGATTTTAAACCAAAGACTGTAATAAGAGATGAGGAAGGACACTATATCCTACTTAAAGGATCTATCCAACAAGAAGATCTAACAATTGTAAATATCTATGCCCCTAACATGGGAGCAGCCAATTATATAAGGCAATTAATAACAAAAGCAAAGAAACACATCGACAACAATACAATAATAGTGGGGGACTTTAACACCCCCCTCACTGAAATGGACAGATCCTCTAAGCAAAAGATCAACAAGGAAATAAAGACTTTAAATGACACACTGGACCAAATGGACTTCACAGACATCTTCAGAACATTCCATCCCAAAGCAACGGAATACACATTCTTCTCTAGTCCCCATGGAACATTCTCCAGAATAGATCACATCCTAGGTCATAAATCAGGTCTCAACCGGTACCAAAAGATTGGGATCATTCCCTGCCTATTTTCAGACCACAATGCTTTGAAACTAGAACTCAATCACAAGAGGAAAGTCGGAAAGAACTCAAATACATGGAGGCTAAAGAGCATCCTACTGAAGAATGAATGGGTCAACCAGGAAATTAAAGAAGAATTAAAAAAATACATGGAAACCAATGAAAATGAAAACACAACTATTCAAAATCTTTGGGATGCAGCGAAGGCAGTCCTAAGAGGAAAGTATATAGCAATACAAGCCTTTCTCAAGAAACAAGAAAGGTCTCAAGTACACAACCTAAGCCTCCACCTAAAGGAGCTGGAGAAAGAACAGCAAATAAAGCCTAAACCCAGCAGGAGAAGAGAAATAATAAAGATCAGAGCAGAAATCAATGAAATAGAAACTAAAAGAACAGTAGAACAGATCAACGAAACTAGGAGCTGGTTCTTTGAAAGAATTAACAAGATTGATAAACCCCTGGCCAGACTTATCAAAAAGAAAAGAGAAAGGACCCAAATCAACAAAATCATGAATCAAAGAGGAGAGATCACAACCAACACCAAAGAAATACAAACAATTATAAGAACATATTATGAGCAACTTTATGCCAGCAAATTAGATAACCTGGAAGAAATGGATGCATTCCTAGAGATGTATCAACTACCAAAACTGAACCAGGATGAAATAGAAAACCTGAACAGACCTATAACCACTAAGGAAATTGAAGCAGTCATCCAAAATCTCCCAAAAAACAAAAGCCCAGGTCCAGATGGCTTCCCAGGGGAATTCTACCAAACATTTAAAGAAGAATTAATACCTATTCTTCTGAAACTGTTCCAAAAAATAGAAATGGAAGGAAAACTTCCAAACTCATTTTATGAGGCCAGCATTACCTTGATCCCAAAACCAGACAAAGACCCCATCAAAAAGGAGAATTACAGACCAATATCCCTGATGAACATGGATGCAAAAATTCTCACCAAAATACTAGCCAATAGGATCCAACAGTACATTAAAAGGATTATTCACCATGACCAAGTGGGATTTATCCCTGGGCTGCAAGGTTGGTTCAACATCCGCAAATCAATCAACGTGATACAATACATTAACAAAAGAAAGAACAAGAATCGTATGATCCTCTCAATAGATGCAGAAAAAGCATTTGACAAAGTACAGCATCCTTTCTTGATCAAAACTCTTCAGAGTATAGGCATGGAGGGTACATACCTCAATATCATAAAAGCCATCTATGAAAAACCTACAGCGAATATCATTCTCAATGGGGAAAAACTGAGAGCTTTCCCCCTAAGGTCAGGAACGCGGCAGGGATGTCCACTATCACCGCTGCTATTCAACATAGTATTAGAAGTCCTAGCCACAGCAATCAGACAACAAAAAGAAATAAAAGGCATCCAAATTGGCAAAGAAGAAGTCAAACTCTCACTCTTTGCAGATGATATGATACTTTATGTGGAAAACCCAAAAGACTCCACCCCAAAACTGCTAGAACTCATACAGGAATTCAGTAAAGTGGCAGGATATAAAATCAATGCACAGAAGTCAGTGGCATTCCTATACACCAACAACAAGACAGAAGAAAGAGAAATTAAGGAGTCGATCCCATTTACAATTGCACCCAAAACCATAAGATACCTAGGAATAAATCTAACCAAAGAGACAAAGGATCTGTACTCAGAAAACTATAAAATACTCATGAAAGAAATTGAGGAAGACACAAAGAAATGGAAAAACATTCCATGCTCATGGATTGGAAGAACAAATATTGTGAAGATGTCAATGCTACCTAGAGCAATCTACACATTCAATGCAATCCCCATCAAAATACCATCCACTTTTTTCAAAGAAATGGAACAAATAATCCTAAAATTTGTATGGAACCAGAAAAGACCC
>NW_025409431.1:0-15085 GCF_002201575.2 Neomonachus schauinslandi
GGACTGTTCTGAATATGTCTGTGAAGTCCATTTGGTCCAGTGTGTCAGTTAAAGTCTTTATTTCCTTGTTGATCTTTTGCTTAGATGATCTGTCCATTTCAGTGAGGGGGGTGTTAAAGTCCCCCACTATTATTGTATTGTTGTCGATGTGTTTCTTTGCTTTTGTTATTAATTGCCTCATATAATTGGCTGCTCCCATGTTAGGGGCATAGATATTTACAATTGTTAGATCGTCTTGTTGGATAGACCCTTTAAGTAGGATATAGTGTCCTTCCTCATCTCTTATTACAGTCTTTGGTTTAAAATCTAATTTGTCTGATATAAGGATTGCCACCGCAGCTTTCTTCTGGTGTCCATTAGCATGGTAAATGGTTTTCCACCCCCTCACTTTCAATCTGGGGGTGTCTTTGGGTCTAAAATGAGTCTCTTGCAGCAGCATATCGATGGGTCTTGTTTTTTAATCCAATCTGATAGCTTGTGTCTTTTGATTGGGGCATTTAGCCCATTTACATTCAGGGTAACTATTGAAAGATAGGAATTTAGTGCCATTGTATTGCCTGTAAGGTGACTGTTACTGTATATTGTCTGTGTTCCTTTCTGGTCTGTGTTGCTTTTAGGGTCTCTCTTTGCTTAGAGGACCCCTTTCAAGATTTCCTGTAGGGCTGGTTTCATGTTTGCAAATTCCTTTAGTTTTTGTTTGTCCTGGAAGCTTTTTATCTCTCCTTCTATTTTCAATGACAGCCTAGCTGGATATAGTATTCTTGGCTACATATTTTTCTCATTTAGTGCTTTGAATATATCCTGCCAGTCCTTTCTGGCCTGCCAGGTCTCTGTGGATAGGTCTGTTGCCAATCTCATGTTTCTACCATTGTAGGTTACCTATCTCTTCTCCTGAGCTGCTTTCAGGATTTTCTCTTTGTCTCTGAGACTCGTAAGTTTTACTCTTAGATGTCGGGGTGTTGACCTATTTTTGTTGATTTTGAGAGGGGTTCTCTGTGCTTCCTGGATTTTGATGCCTGTTTCCTTCCCCAAATTAGGGAAGTTCTCTGCTATAATTTGCTCCATTATACCTTCTGCCCCTCTCTCTTTCTTCTTCTTCTGGGATCCCAATTATTCTAATGTTGTTTCGTCTTATGGTATCGCTTATCTCTCGAAGTCTGCCCTCGTGATCCAGTAGTTGTTTATCTTTCTCTTTCTCAGCTTCTTTATTTTCCATCATTTGGTCTTCTATATCACTGATTCTCTCTTCTACCTCATTTATCCTAGCAGTTAGCGCCCCCATTTTTGATTGCACCTCATTAGTAGCCTTTTTGATTTCGACTTGGTTAGATTTTAGTTATTTCTCCAGAAAGGGTTTCTTTAATAACTTCCATGCGGGTCTTGCTTTTTTATCCATTCCATCACCCTACGTCTTTTGATTGGAGCACAGTCTATTTCCATTCAAAGTAATTATTGATGGGTAGTGCTTATTGCCATTTTGTTGCATGTTTTATATTTGTTTTAGTAGTTCTTCCTGTTCCTTTCTTCTCTTGCTCTCTTCTCTCATGGTTTGCTGACTTTCTTTAGTGATATACTTGGATTTCTTTCTATTTTGCATATCTATTACTGGTTTTTGATTTGTGATTACCATTAGATTTATATATAACATCTTACACATATAGCAGTCTCTATTAAGTTGATGGTTGCTTAAGTTTGAACCCATTATAAAAGCACTAAAATTTTACTCCTCTTCCCTCCACATTTTAGGTATATTGTATCGTACTTTACATCCTTTTTTGGAGTCTTTGACTGATTTTTATGAATATACTTAATTTTACTGCTTTTGTGCTTCCTACTTTTCTTACTCCTGCTTATAGTCTTTCCTTTCCACTCAGAGTCCCCTTTAACAATTGTTTTAGGGCTGGTTTAGTGGTGATGAATTCTTTTAATTTTTGTTTGTCTGGGAATTTCTTTATCTCTCCTTCTATTCTGAATGATAGCCTTGCTGAATAGATCATTCTTCATTGCAGGTTTTTTTCTTTCAGTATTTTGAAGATATCATGCCACTCCTTTCTGCCCTGGAAAATTTCTGCTGAAAAAATCAGCTGGTATCCCTTGTACGTAACTGTTTTCTCTTCTCTTGCTGCTTTCAGAATTCTCTCTTTACCACTACTTTTTGCCATTTTAATTACTATGTGTCTTGGGGTGGACCTCCTTGGGTGATTTTGCTGTGGGGTCTCTATGCCTCCTGAATCTGGATTTCTGTTTCTTTCCCCAGATTTGGGAATTTTTCAGCTATTATTTCTTCAAATAAATTTTCTACTCCCTTTTCTCTGTCTTCCTCTTCTGGGGTCCCTACTGTGTGAATGTTATTATGCTTGATGGTGTTGCTGAGTTCCCTTAGTTTATTTTCATTTTTTATTATTCTTTTTCTCTCCCCTGTTCAGCTGATTGCTTTCTCTTACTCTGTCCTCCAGATTGCTGATCTGTTCTTCTGCTTCTTCTAGTCTACTATTTTTTCCATTTAGTGTATTTTTAATTTCAATTAGTGAGTTCTTCATCTTTGATTAGTTCTTTTTTTTTATGTTTTTTTATCTCTTTGTTGAGGGTCTCACTGAGGTCCTCCACTCTTTTCTCAAGTCCAATGAGTATCTTTATGACCATTACTTTATATTCTCTATTAGATACATTACTTATCTCCATTTCATTTAGCTCTCTTGTGATTTTGTCTTGTTCTTTCATTTGGGATGTATTTCTCTGTCTCCTGTTCTGTCTAACTCTCTGCATCTGTTTCTGTGTGCTGAAAAAGTCAGCTCATCTCCTGCTCTTGAAAGTAGCAGCCTTAGGTAGAGGTCCTGTAGTGCCCTTGGAGAGCAATGTCCCCTGTTCACCAGAACCCAGTGTTTCAGTGGTGTCTCTTATGTGTGTTGCATGTGTGCCCTACTATTGTGGCTAAGCTGTGTTTGCCTTCAGTCCAGCCATCTGGAATGGCTCTCTTTGCCTGTTATGGGCAGGGTTTGGTCCCTGTGTTGTTAGTGGGCCAGTTTGGGGCCACCATGGGCTTGAGTTGAGTCAGACCAGGTGTCTACCAGAGATGCAGTAGCACTGAACTGCAGGACATTTTCCCTGTGTTGTCCTCTGAGAAGCTTTCATTGGTGGGCGAGGCCTGCAGTCAGACCCGATATCTGCCCCCAGCCCATTGCTGGTGCCACAGTCAGACTGGTGTGTATGGTTATCTTCCCCTCTGCCCAGGGCAACAGTCATTTTAGAGTGGTGTTGGCCCATTTTGGGGCTGCTTGCACAGTGCGAGGGTTGTGGCACCACTTTGGATGGGCTCTGGTCAGGGGTGTATTAGAAGGGGCAGGTCCCATAGGAGAGTGCAGGTGTAGGGCTCATGGTGCCAGCAAGGTCTGCATCCATCCACTGCAGGAGGCGACCTGCAGCCACTCAGGAAACCACCTGCCCAGGCGAGGATGGAGAGGGCATGTTCACAGAAGTCTGCAGGGATGGGTCATGCTGTTCACAAGCTAGATGGAGAGTGTTGGTGTTGTGCTAGTTCCTGCAGGTGTCTGTGTATCTAGGCTGTGGAGTGGGAGAGGAAAATGGCACATACCATTATCTTCCGACCTGTCTCTGCCCTCCCTACCCTCTTCAATGTGTCCTCTTTTTTACATTTAGTCGTGGAGAGTCTGTTCTGACAGTCTTCAGGTCATTTTCTGGGTTATTATACTGATGTGGGTGTTATCTAGCTGTATCCACAGGACGAGGTGAACTTAGGATCTTCCTATTCCACCATTTTCCCCTTCTCAAACTAATTTTAAATGAGCTACTAAAATTATTTTAAATGTTGTTAAGGGACTACTGTAAGAATTATATATAAATATACATGTCCCATTAATACCGGATAGAATAAACGAATACATAATATAGGATTAGGTGAGGTCCTGATGAATGCTTTATAAAGTAGAAATACATAATTTGAATAAAATTATATTGGTCCTTTATACTCCATAAAGAATCATTTTATAGAGAGATCATTTCTAATATTATCAGAAAACTGCAAGGCCATTTATGAATACTAATTTAAATCCCAGATCCAGAAAATCAACACAAAAGCTTAGTCTCCCTGCCAGATAGAAATTGCATAAATAAAAGTTAAAACAGGTCTTTGGCCTGAACACACAAGTCATGACTGAGAATAATTCAAATATACTACTAAAAGGAAATGTTTACCAGAGAATTAGGAAATTTAATCTTCAATTTGGGAAGCACTTGGACGATTTCATCAAATTCTATGAAAGTGAAGGACACTGTTGTCACCATTCCTGCTGTTTGAACACTCCAATTCCGATCTAGAGATTCCAGTGCTCCTGAGCCATACAGGGAAAGTGTGTCCCCATCCACTTCAACAAGGTGTGTATCTGTGACAGATAAACCCTGTAAAGCATTGGTGAGTCCTGAGTCCAGAGACCTGGAAAATGCAACATACAATTTTAAATGAAAGTCTTATTATGAAAAGTAAATAAGAGACAATAAAAACCTGTTGGCAAAGGTATTTGAAATTTTATATTCATTTTTTTTTGTTTCAATAATTAAACCCAGAGCACCAAAGATTAAATTTCAATAGAATATTGGGACGTTTTGTATTCTTCTAGTTACACATTTTAATTCAAAAAGAGGCACATGTGAACAAAAAAATACCACTTTAAACCCAAATTATTTATATCAATTAAAGGTAATTGATATCCTATTTAGTTCTAAAACAATCGATTTAGTATATCATGGATATCTTTTCATGTTAGTACAAATATGTTTTCCTAATCTAAAAAGTATTCCACTGTCTAGCAAAAAAAAACCCTGCATTTTTCAGAATACTATTTCTATATTAAGAACCATATAATATAAAGTATATTTATAAAACAGTCGGGAAGACACATAATTACTGTTAACAATGGTTTACCTCTCAGAAGCTAGATTAAGGGGTAACTCTGACTTTCTATTTTTGAATACCTTAATGTTGTTTGACATTTTGCAATTGTATACTACAGTTACAAGCAGTAAAATTAATATTTATTCCCCATTTTGAAATAAAAAATGATGAAAAATAATTCAGTTTAATATCTCTCTCTACATATGTATACATACACACATACACACATATATAATATACACAAAATCACTTCACATACTCCAATGAAAATGATAATAGTTACTATTTCCAAAGTAGGGGTCACATTTTCTGCAAAAGGTACCCAAATAATAGCCAAAGAAGAAAAGAAATAGCTCAATCCAACTCGAATTTTCTGATTTGTGAATAGAGACATAACTATTTATTTTACCCAATCTCAAAATTCAAACAATGCTTGGCTTTTGTTTGTTATGTTTTCATTCTGCTATTTTTGCTTTCTAGCAGTATTTATTTGCCCTTACTAATATTAGTACTTTACCTTCCTTTGTGCTCCTATTAACTTTTATATACTCCTCCAATATATCACTTCTCTTACTATATCACAATTATATGTTTACAATTTGCCTTCTCTATCAGTGAATTCCTTGAGGCTAAAGACTATATTTCCTCATCTTTGGGGCTCTGGGGACTGGTAATGGGCTTTTCACAATGTATGTTGAATAAATGAATTATTAAAGATCTTAAAATTTTTTATAATGCTGATTTTGGAGGAGAAGATTGATAAACCATTACCTTGTTGGTTTATCATGTTTTACTGGACTTACATGCACTTCTTACAGAGGCACCAGTTAACCTGTAACACATCTGTGTATACAATAATAAGCTGGGTAATAACAGTCAATTTGAAGTGAATATGCAACCAAGAAAATACAGAGTCTTTATTTCTGCCAGACTAGTGCTTAAGACAATGATTATTGTATGACAGTAGTTAGACATTCAACAAGCAGTAGTATTTGAATAACCTATAATCCTATAAAGGTAAAAGCTGATAACAGAACAAAAATAAGATGGAATTAAGAGTTCTTTATATTGTACTTTGTCTGATAGCTTTGTGTTGAGCTATGTAAAGCATACAATAATTTCTGGAATAAGATAAAGGATAGGTGTTCTATTTCACTGCCACCAAAATATAGAAGGCTTGCTGAAGAGAGTGCATACCCCTGTTACAGCACTTACCACACTGCATGGCAATTACCTGCTTGTCTGTCTCTCTTACCAAACACTGTGATCCTTGAGCGCTCCAACTTTGCCACATTAGTAGATCCAGCATCTAGCACAGCTCCTAGCACATGTTGTGTTCAGTAAATATTTCTTGAATGAATTAATGAAGTGAGACAATTACGAAGTTTTTAATGACTGTCTCTTGAATCTTAAGAAGGATGTTCTGACTATAAGCTGTGGTTTCAGCAAAGGGGCAGAATCAGTGATACAGATACAGATTATAAGGGTTAGCAAGGTTTTCTCAGGTGAGGCAAAGGCAAATGAAGAAATAAGGTCAAGGAAAGAAAAAAAAAACAAAAACCTAGCTAGTTGATACAATGATGCCTAATGGCCATGATATCCAGCAAACCAAGTTCATTTTAATGTAAAAATGATGGGGAATCGCAGCTATGAATAGTCCTTTGGAAGTGTCTTACCTTTCTTTTTCTTTTCCATATGATTAAAAGTTAAAGAATATAAACTCCAAGATAAAAGTCTTTCACCAGAAAGGGATTATTTATTTTGTATAAAGGTTTGTCAAGCAAACTATTGGGAAAATAAGTGAAATAATAAATAAGCCTACACTCAGCAAAACAGTAATATGGTTACAAAAGAAAGCAGAGGTAATCTCTAACTTACATAGATTTCACATGGGCATTCTGTAAAAAACAAATGGTGAGTTTCTGGGCTACAGAAAGGTTCATCCTTCTCAACAGGATATGTAGCACCTGTTAAACAGGTCACACAATAGCTCACCCATTTCAGTTATTTTCTGAATGAGGCTTGGGTTTCGCCTCAAACTCTGGCCAACATAGAGTAGAGGAACCTGTTCTTTGGGAAGATGTGCTCTGATTTGCATAAAAAATTACTTGGAAAGTTTGCTAAAAATTTGTTTATATGTTGAGTTTTCCTTGTATGCTTAGTTGGTGTGTCCACATTTTTGCAGTTATACATACATACATATTATTTCATTAGTTCATTTATTTAGCAAACATTTGCTGAAAGCCCATTATACACAGGGCACTGCTAAGGATTCTGTCATGGGCAACTACCTCATCTGTATTGATAAGGACAGTCAGTATAGAGATCATGTACAAGTGTTGAGTATATCAAAACTTTTCCTCACTTTTATAGGGCTATAGTCCCAGAAATATAACTGCTCTAATCATACTCTGCAATTAATTTAATAAACACATGAAATAAAATTAAACTGAAATGACCTCAACCTCTCTTAAACAAATAGGTTTATCTGTAGAGCTTACTATGTGTCAGGTATTATGATAGGCACTGGGGATATAAAGATAAATTAAGACTTACTTGCCCTTAAAGAGCTCCCAATATGGATGGAGGGTAGAGAACAAGACAAATATATATATTAACTGTAATACAATATGCTCATTTTCATATATTGAGTATTTAAATGATATGCTATGAGAATACAGAGGAAGGAATTCTTCTAGTGGGGAGAAGTCAGTTTTCAAAAGGAGGTAACATTTGAACTCATCCTTGAAAGATGAATAGTAGAATTTCACCAGAATTAGAAGGAGGAAGCACACTTCAGGTAAGAAAAACTAAATGAAGAAAGGCACAGAAGACTAATTACATATACCATATTCAGGTAAGAACAATTTCAACATGGCTAAAACACTGAAACATATGGAAGAGTCGCAGCTGAAGATGAAGCTGAAAAGTCAGATTTTATCCTATGAGGTTGAAGAGCAGAAAAAGTAATAAAAGAGCAAAATAAAAAGGTAACAGGACCATATTTGATGCATATTTTTAAGCATCTCCAATGTGTCTCCACGGAGCTAGGTGCTGGTGCTGGTTACAAAGATGAACAAGACATTTCTCGATCCTCAAGGCTCTACCTCTGAGAGATAAGTTGGCCAACTTTGTGGAAGATGTAGCAGGGAGAGGCTGGATGGAGGGAGATTAGATTAGTAGGAAAAGCAGTGCTATGGTGTTGACTAGATCATATAAGGGCATAACAGAAAGGAGGTCATGGTAGTGGAAATGGAATTGGCAAGAACACCAGCCAGACCTTAGTTCAAATCCCAGATCTGCCACTGATAAACAGAGGACTTAGGGAGCAAGTTAGTTTCTTTGTAGTTTCGATTCCTTGTATGTAAATGGTGATTATAATACATATTTTTTCAAAGTTGTTATAAAGTAGAAGTATTCAAAACCATATCTCATGCTCTCAGCTCAATACAATTTAGTGATTATTACTAATAAAAGAAGAGAACATAGATAATAACATGTTTAAGAAAAAATAAAAGCAGGGGCGCCTGGGTGGCTCAGTCGTTGGGTGTCTGCCTTCGGCTAGGGTCATGATCCCCGGGTCCTGGGATCGAGCCCCACATCGAGCTCCCTGCTCGGTGGGAAGCCTGCTTCTCCCTCCCCCACTCCCCCTGCTTGTGTTCCCTCTCTCGCTGTGTCTCTCTCTGTCAAATAAATAGATAAAATCTTTAAAAAAAAAAAAAAAGAAAAGCAGAATTTAGTGACTGACACTGGGGAATAAAAGAGAGGAAAGCATCAAATGTTGTTCAAATTTTTAGAGTAGGTGACTGGGTCAAGTGGTCTAGTTTTCAACCCCTGTCTAGTCTAAATTAACACTCTGAGAAATGTGGCATTCTTTTATGGAGGATCCATGTTTTAAAATTTGTTTTCCCATAAAGCCCAATACATTTCCACATATATTTCCCACCTCAAATATTTATTGAACAGTAGGCAATCTGCCAACAAATAGGAATTCTCTTCAAGATCTTCACAATCAAGTCGTTAATTACAAGTACAAATGTTCATTTAGTCACTTGATCTTTATATAGAATGAGTCAGAAAAATATTTTATGCCTTCTCTAAGAAAAGTGGGGTAATTAATTTAATGCAATAAAGTAACAAGTCCCTGAAAGCCAGGCTAAAAAAAGAATATACTCTTAAATGCCTAAATGGAAAAAAAAAAGGACAATATTTCAGAGGATTATGGGGTTTTCTGGTGTGTTTTTAAAAATCCTTAGGCTTTCTATAACAAGCTAGAACAGAAAGACGTAAGATATTTCGGAAGATTCTTTTCCCAATGAGTAAGTGGTGCTGATTCCTATGATAATGTATTTTATGAATTTCTATTACAACATTCGTAGGTGTGGAAATTCATTTTATGCATTATATTTTATTATGGTAGTGTTGGCTAAAGTACCACAGTCTTCATAGACAGGAAACGACCAAAAATAAACCAGCTTCACTGCATGCATCCAATGTAAGCAAAGAAAACATTACACCAAGTACTTTCCCATTTCTGGCAGGAGAAAGAAACCTGCAATATGTCATTTTACTGTAGAGCTGTCCCAAGTACTGTGAACAGTGAAATCATTAATGGGATATACCAAAGTTTTATAGAATTTCTTCTCTTTATGTGCCTATAATTTTTTCATGGATACTTGTTTCCAGGCATTTGTTACACACCCATAAGTCAAAGGTCACAGATACTCTAACACAAGAATTAGCCACTTTTTTGGCATTATGAAAAACTAAAGACTATAAATGGGATTGTTAAAAATGGAAAAACTTATGTAGTATTAAAAAACAAATTGGAACCCTAAGGAAGGGACTTTGTGACCCTCTAGCTTTCTACCTTCAGAAAGAGTAAGGTTTATATCATTTTAGAAAGATGAAATTTAATTACATTTTTAAAGACAGAGAATATAGTAACACAACTTCTAAAATTTAAAATATTTCACTGTGTACTTTCAGATAAACTAGCACAAAGACTGAACACATGTGTTTGAAATCTCCCTCTAAAACCCCATTGAAGTAATTGAACTGATGCAAACCCACAACAACAAGTACAACATTTGGGGGTAGGGGAGGGACCACCTGCTGTAAGAAGTTTCAGAAAACTTCTGGAAGCTGGAAAGTAAAAAATGTTGAATGATGAAGAAAAACAAAGGAAGTTATTGTTTGGAATATGCACTGGGGACAAGAACAAAGATGATAGTCAAACTGCCCAGTAGGACTTCTGGAAAGGAAAGAACAGTAGATATGATAGAAGATGGGAGTAGAAGTAAGACTGAATACAGGGGCTTTAATTGAAGGTCTGTTAGAGGACCCTACCACCTACTCCCACTGTCAATAAAACAGGCCGAGTGGCATTGCAGATCAGTGGGAGAAGGAAAGAACACTCAGTATGTAGCAGTAGGGCAATTGGTTACTCCTAATGAGAAAAACAAACAAATCAGACCTCAATCTCAAACTTAAAAATCAATTCCAAGTGTAATAAAAACTAAAATATGAAAAGCAAAATTTTAAACCTATTTAGGAAGACAAAATTGGAGGATACTTTTATAATCTCAATGTAGTAAAGGATTGTTTTTTTCTTAAATACAACCCAAATGGGTAAACCATAAAAGAGAAGGTATATATATTGGGTATCTTCAAGATACAAATGTTATTTAAAGGCAAAGACGTTATGAGAATGCTTGGGGGAAAGCAGAGAGTGAAAACAAGGCCCAGAACTACAATCTGAGTAACTCTACCATCTAGAGAAGTACTTGAGGATATTAGAAAGATACATAAGGCAAGAAAAAGCTACTAGTAATATGATGTAAAATAATAAACTGTAAACAATGGTCCAAAGGAAATAATAAGACTAAATTAGGTCAGGGAGACAGCAGGCTTCAAGAAGAGTAAATTCCTTTCAATAGATAAACAAGAAGTTCAAAGAAACTGGAATGTAGTAAAGGCAGCACAAATTTCTTTGTTTATTTTTTTTTTTAAAGATTTTATTTATTTATTTTGACAGAGAGAGACACAGTGAGAGAGGGAACACAAGCAGGGGGAGTGGGAGAGGGAGAAGCAGGCTCCCCGCAGAGCATGGAGCCCGATGCGGGGCTCGATCCCAGGACCCTGGAATCATGACCTGAGCCGAAGGCAGATGCTTAACAACTGAGCCACCCAGGCGCCCCCAAATTTCTTTGTTTAATTAATAATAATTAATTAATCCTCTGCAGAAGGCAGAGGATGCCATATTTATGGTCCTGAAAGAAAAAACTTGCAACCAAGAATTCTATATCCAGCAAAGCTGCACTTTGAAATGGAGAAAGTAAGACATTTTCAGATAAACAAAAGCTGTGAGAGTTCATTGCTAGTACATTTGCCCTATAAGAAATGCTAAAGTAGTCACTTAGATTGAAATAAAAGGACACTAGACAGTAACTCAAAGCCATATGAAGAAATAAAGAATACCAGAAAAGGTAATTACACAGGTAAATATAAAAGCCAATATAACTCTATTTGATTGGTGAATTTTCTTTTTTTTCTATATGATTTAATAGACAAATGCATAAAATAATAATTATAAATCTATGTCAATGTGCACATAATGTATAAAAATAAAATTTGTGACAATAACATAAACAGAGTGAAACTATATAGGAGCAAAGTTTTTATATATTATTGCAAGTAAGTTGGTATTAATGCAAACTAAATTGTTATTAATTAAGATGTTAACTATAATCCCCAGGGTAACAACTGAGACAATAGCTAAGAAATACATACAGTAAAAGGAATGAGAAGAGGAGGGCGGAGCAAGATGGCGGAGGAGTAGGAGACCTGGATTTCGTCTCCTCTCAGGAATTCAGCTGGATAGGGATCAAACCATTCTGAACACCTACAAACTCAACAGGAGATCGAAGAAAAGAATAGCAACAACTCTGTGAACAGAAAAGCGACCACTTTCTGGAAGGTAGGACGTGCGGAGAAGTGAATCCGAGGCGATATTCGGGAGGATAGACGGCAGGGGAGGGGCCTCCATCGGCTGCTTCTGGCAAGTGACAGAACCACGGAGCCCCAAATTGGAACTTTTAGAAGTCGGCTCCGCTGAGGGACGTCGCTCTGGTGGCTAAGTGGGGGGTGGAACCCTTGCGGGACAGTGTGGTCTCAGGACCCTCGGGGTCACAGAAAGACCAGGGGTGCCTGAGTGTGGCAGAGCTCCCAGGTAATGGAGCAGGGAAGCCGGCTGCAGAGGCGGAGCCCAGGCGCGGGCTCTCAGCTCGGGGTTGCCATAAACCCTGATCCGCGGCACAGTCGGGCCACTGCTCCTCCAGCAGGGACCCAACAAGCGGCAGATCTGGGGAGACTCACCTTCCTCCCCCGGGAGGAGCGGTGCGGGAGTGCACCCAGGGATCTGCTGGGTTTGGAGACTCCACCCGGGGTCGGGTGCCAGAGATAGAAACGCGCGGTCACAGGCCGGGTGAGCACGGAGTGCAGCCAGAGACTGGGGAGACGGGAGTGACTGACTGCTTTTCTCTGGGGGCTCACTGAGGAGCGGGGCCCTGAGTTCTCGGCTCCTCCGGGGCAGAGATTGGGAGGCCGCCGTTTTCACTCTCGGCCTCCAAGGCTGTACGGAAAGCTTGCAGGGAACAAAAGCTCCGGAGAGCAAACCCGAGCAGATTACTTAGCCCGGACCGGGCAAGGGCGGGGCAATTCCGCCTCCGGCAAAGACATTTGGAAACCACAGCAACAGGCCCCTCCCCCAGAAGATCAGCGAGAACAGCCAGCCAAGACCAAGTTTACTGATCAATGAGAACGGCAGAACTCCAGTGCTAGGGGAATACTACACATAGAATTCATGGCTTTTTTACCATGATTCTGTAGTCTTTCAAAGTTAATTTTTTTTAACTGTCTTTTTTTCTTTTCTTTTTTTTTTCTTTTGAATTTTTCTTTTTCCCTTTTTCAACCAACATCTTATCAATCCCTTTTTTTAAAAAACATTTTTATTTTTCATTTTTAGAGTCATATTCTATCCCTTCATCGTAGTTACCCATATTTTTGGCATATATATATAAGTTGTTCTCTCTTTAAAATTTTGAGATAGTTTCTTCTAACAGATCAAAATATACCCTAAATCTCTAGTATATGGTTTTTTTCTACTCCCCTGCCTGATCACATTCTCTCCCTTTTTTTTTCTTTTTTCTTTTTTAAATCCTCTTCTTTCTTTTTTCAAACAACTTCTTATCAATTCCTTTTATAAAATTTTTTATAATTTTCATCTTTACAGTCATATTCCATCCCTTCATCATATCAACCCTTATTTTTGTACATATATAAGTTTTTCTTTCTTTAAAATTTTGGGAGGCACTTTCTTCTAACAGACCAAAATACACCCAAAATCTAGTGTGTGGCACTGATCTATGCACCAGCCTGATCATATTTGATCATATTCTGTTTTTTTATGTTTTGTTCTGTTTTTGTTTGTTTTTATCTTTTTCTTTTTTTTTTCTTTTTCTTTTTCCTTTCTTTCCCTTTCTTTTCCCCCGGCTTCAGATCTTTTCTGATTTGTTTAGAGTATATTTTCTGGGGACGTTGTTACCCTGTTAGCATTTTGTTTTCTCATTCATCTGTTCTCCTCTGGACAAAATGAAAAGATGGAAAAAATCACCTCAACAAAAAGAACAAGAGGTAGTACCAACTGCCACAGACCTACTCAATATGGACATTAGTACAATGTTGGATCTAGAGTTCAGAATCATCACTTTAAAGATACTAGCTGGGCTTGAAAAAAGCATGGAAGTTACTAGAGAAACCCTTTCTGGAGAAATAAAAGAACTAAAATCTAACTAAGTCAAAATCAAAAAGGCTATTAATGAGGTGCAATCAAAAATGGGGGCACTAACTGCTAGGATAAATGAAGCAGAAGAGAGAATCAGTGATATAGAAGACCAAATGATGGAAAATAAAGAAGCTGAGAAAAAGAGAGATAAACAACTACTGGATCACGAGGGCAGAATTCAAAAGATAAGCAATACCATAAGATGAAACATTAGAATAATTGGGATCCCAGAAGAAGAAGAAAGAGAGAGAGGAGAAGAAGGTATATTGGAGCAAATTATAACAGAGAACTTCCCTAATTTGGGGAAGGAAACAGGCATCAAAATCCAGGAAGCACAGAGAACCCCTCTCAAAATCAATAAAAATAGGTCAACACCCCGACATCTAAGAGTAAAACTTACAAGTCTCAGAGACAAAGAGAAAATCCTGAAAGCAGCTCAGGAGAAGAGATCTGTAACCTACAATGGTAGAAACATGAGATTGGCAACAGACCTATCCACAGAGACCTGGCAGGCCAGAAAGGACTGGCAGGATATATTCAGAGCACTAAATGAGAAAAATATGTAGCCAAGAATACTATATCCAGCTAGGCTGTCATTGAAAATGGAAGGAGAGATAAAAAGCTTCCAGGACAAACAAAAAACTAAAGGAATTTGCAAACACGAAACCAGCCCTACAAGAAATCTTGAAAGGGGTCCTCTAAGCAAAGAGAGACCCTCAAAGCAACATAGACCAGAAAGGAACACAGAAAATATACAGTAACAGTCACCTTACAGGCAATACAATGGCACTAAATTCATATCTTTCAACAGTTACCCTGAATGTAAATGGGCTAAATGCCCCAATCAAAAAACACAGGCTATCAGTTTGGATTAAAAAACAAGACCCATCGATATGCTGTCTGCAAGAGAGTCATTTCAGACCCAAAGACACCCCCAGATTGAAAGTGAGGGGGTGGAAAACCATTTACCATGCTAATGGACACCAGAAGAAAGCTGGGATGGCAATCCTTATATTAGACAAATTAGATTTTAAACCAAAGACTGTAATAAGAGATGAGGAAGGACACTATATCCTACTTAAAGGGTCTATCCAACAAGAAGATCTAACAATTGTAAATATCTATGCCCCTAACATGGGAGCAGCCAATTATATAAGGCAATTAATAACAAAAGCAAAGAAACACATTGGCAACAATACAGTAATAGTGGGGGAATTTAACAGCCCCTCACTGAAATGGACAGATCATCTAAGCAAAAGATCAACAAGGAAATAAGACTTTAAATGACACACTGGACCAAATGGACTTCACAGACATATTCAGAACAGTCC
>NW_025409432.1:0-4321 GCF_002201575.2 Neomonachus schauinslandi
ATTCCGAACATATGTTGATGCCCAAAGACCAGGACTGTTACATGACCTGCCCAACAGTTGGAGTAGGGGCTTTGAAAGGTGTGGAAATAGAAGGAGCCTTGTCCTACATTTAACAGTTTATTCACTGAGACCAGAGAGTCATCCTGTGCTCATTTCCCCAGGTCAAGAATGTGGAATGGAAATACTCATATTAGCACTGGTGGAATTCCCACTTTGGTTTCTGAACCTTCGTCTGATGTTTATTAGGAAAGAGGAGACCACAGAGAGGCCTTTGCAACCATGCCCTTCTTCAGACTAAATCAGAGGCCATGCAGCATCCTTGGAGGGATGGGAGAGATTAGTAAGATTGTGAAGCTCTGCAGAGTGGCAGAGTGGGTTATTCAAACCACTGTTCATTTTACTAGGCTGGTCTACTGTGGATACCAGATGGGTCACGGAGACTCACCCTGACTTTCACAAACTTCATGAGATGAAGACGCAACTGCATCTGTGATTCTGTCTCTGGATTGCCCTGTGGAGGCAAACTGCCAGGTGGGACCCTGCAGCCCACTAGGAACAAACCTTTTGCCCTGAGGTACTGCTTCTGAAAGAAGGTCTATGACCAGCAAAGTCAACAATACAAGCTTAGAGCCACATGAAATCATCACTGATGAAAGCAGGCTAGACAACTGTCAAGATGGGCCATCTCTTAAGAAAGGAGATTTGGTAAATATACTGAAAAATATCCTAGCCACAAAAGACAGCAGACACACAGACATACTGAGCTGGTGAGTGGCTGAGGGGAGAATTGCCTGCATCACCTGTTGGTTTTAAATTATCGAGTGCCTGGGCAGCCATGCACCCCAGTCGCTATTTTGACTATAACCTGCCTCATCGATTGAAGTGAATTCTCTTTCTTACCCCAACAGAGCTGAACTTGATTGGACATTTGGAAGCGGTCACTGAAAGGAAGTAGAAGACCCATGGCAATGATCCATGAGCAAAACTTCTCTGCTACCCCGGGACACCCAAGCTGTAGGGTGACAAGGGAGGCAGCCGTTCTCCTATCTAATCCACACCTCCAGGCACATCCTTGAGAAGGAGGAAGGCCAAGCTGTTGGCCACACAGCTTCTGCAGCAGAGCTCACTCTGCAGATGAAAATGGTCCTTAGGAGGTCACACTGGCAGGTCACGTGGCTCAGAAGTCTCCCAGAGGAGCGAGGTCTGGTAAGCACAGCCAGTGGGCATCACCATTGCCGAGGCTACTGATGTGTGCACAAAGCAACACGGAGGGGCACAGAGAAAACTCTGTGGTCCAAGGCCTGGGATACCACATGGAAAAGGGCAGCCTTGGTTTGCTCTCCCATCCCCCCCAAATACCTCCTGCCTCCCTGGGGGATGGGCCAGGTGATGGGCTGTACATCTTCCTTCTGAAGAAGCACCCAGCCTTTTGGATTTCATGGGTGACCTTCCTTCTCTTTTTGTTTACGTGATGACGGTGCTCTGAGGGAGCCCTTAGCAACCACCATTTGAGCAATGAAAGGTCAGAGACTGACAATCACAGGTGGCCATGGGGAGGGGCAGGAAATGAGAGACTGAGAAGAGGTGAGAGCTGGCCAGCAAATGTGTTACCCTGAGGAGGGTAACACATTTGCTAGAGAGAAACACAGGTTTCTCACCTGCTCCTCAGAACCATAGCACTAGGGTAGGTGCAAATTTCTCTTTTCTATGATTTCCTTAGTAGAGACAAGAGAAAAAGACATAATGAGATGAGAACACAGACCAAGGACCCCAGAGGACCTGGGTCCACCAAGTTCTCACATAGGATGTGAGGAATAGTTCACAATAGTGCAAACCTCTAAATGGACTATCATAGACTCATAAAAATTATGTCAGTAAGCATGTATAATAGCAGGGAAAATTGAAAACATAAGAAAATGAATATATAGTGAAAAAAGAGAAGTACTTCTTTTTTTAAGTAAACAATTTTTTCGGTAGGCTGCATGCCCAAAGCAGGGTTTGAACTCACAACCTTGAGATCAAACCTGAGGTGAGATCAAGGGTCAGACACTTAACCAACTGGGCCACTCAGGTCCACCACCGTTTTTCTAAGGTGTTAAGTAAAATCTCTCTCTCTCCCTTTTTTTTTTTAAAGGAAACTCTACACCTAACATGGGGCTGAACTCAGGACCCCAAGATCAAGAGTCACATGCTCTACAGACTGAGCCAACCAGTCCCCCTTACTAGTGGGACTTTTGTTGAGTAGTTCAACCAAGAGAACTATAATGCTATAATCCACATGAGAAAGGCAGGTGACTTTTCTTATATATAAGGAATCTAAGGGAACTTGCTCACTATATTTGGGGCCAACAGTGTAAAGACGCCCTATACTCTAAATCCCTGGTTCTCGCATCGTACAACACAGCTTTCCCTTCCTTGTAATACCATGAACCCGGTCGGCACCCACCGAACACAATCACAAACACAGTGAAGACACTGTCCTTCCCCCCTTGTATGGACTTGCCTCCTTTGTAGACTTTTTACCAATACTTTTGACATTGTCATATATAAGGTTTGCCTAAGGCTGTAAGTTTCTTTCAGCTGCGACCTTCATCTTCTATTTTTCTCTTTTATTTTCCATAAACCTAGTAGAGAAGATTGTATTTGCTAAATAAGTAAATCTATTCTATTTTTTTTAAATAAAATAAGTGGAGTGAAAATTGACAACTCTAAAATCAAAAAACTCAAATATAAATACAAAATTCAAAGAAAATCCATGACTAATTTAAAAACTAAAAATGATTAAGTATAAGAATAAAATACTAATTAAAAATAAGCCAAGAAGAAATTCTAAAATGCAATCATGTAAAAACATGCATATAATGGAAAATCGCTTTGACGTTCAATGAAAAAGAGCATAGATAACCATGTCAGGCATGGCTACAGATTTGGGGAAGATGAAGCCAGTGTCCCTTCTGAGTTGTGCAGGCTGCTCGCTACATTAAAGAGCAGAACCCAGATGAGAAGGACAGTTGCAGCAGAAGCAGCAAGAGAGCAGAGCCCTATGAAGGAGGGGTGGGGGACACAGCTGGAACAACTCCAGAAGCAAGCTGCCCTGGTTTTGAGCACTTCACAGCAACAATAGGAGACAGAGCTCTGTGAGGCTAGAAGATCCCTCTGAGTCATAGGGCTTCCAACAAATCCAAGAAAACCAGTTTCCTGACAGGAGAGCCCTGCTGTTGAATCCCAGACAGTGGGGCTGTAGGGGAAAAGGGGACGGAGTGCAGAATAGGGCCACTGCCCAGAAGGAAAGCACTGTTTCCTGACACACTTCATCTACTTTGATGGGCTTTGCTCAAAAACAAAGTAAAAAGCATTAAGAAAACGATACAGGATATCGAATGACAGCATAAATTAGAATTAGAGAAGCTCAGGCATGGAAGGACAGGCCTCAGGGAAGAAGAAGAGCATATTGAAAGGTCACCTCGTAAATGAAATGTGAAGTAGTGAAAGCAAGCCCGCAGACAGCGCTGTGTGAGAATGGAAGCCGAGAGGAGGAAAACGCCAGAAAGAAACTAAGCAAGAGATGACACTATCTGAGAGAGAACGTCAAAATGTGAGCATAAGGGGAGAAAATGAATAACTGGAGTGCCTGCGAGAAAATGCGGGGAAAGACTGTAAGGCCAGATGGCAAACACTACACCTGCGGAGACGTTGCATGACTAAGACTATGACAGGGAGGATGACCTTAGTGGCCGTCACCGGGGTCATCGCTCAGAATAGTTTAAGAGCTCTCTTGGCTCGGGAGGCTCTTTATTTTAGGTAAACATATTTTTAAAACAACTGGTAGTAAAAATTGCTTAATGTACACAGTATATGTTAATTAACTGATTTTGAATTAAAAACTCTAGAGCTTCCAACGTTAAATGGGAAGCTTATTCACCAAAGCTCCTTCTAGGTCCACACAGCTCAGGAAGGAGCTACCCCCCTTCCATTAGCTGACTTGGGAGGGATGCGTGTTCCCGGAGGAGCCGACAGGCAGCGCTGCTGTGAGCCTCAGGGCTGATTGAAGCCCCCAGCAGTGGGCAGGCCCCAGCCCCTCTGAGGCCCAGGCTGGGGGCTGCTAGGAGCAGGGACCGAATCTGTAGCACAAGCAGGAGTCCACAGGGGTCACAGCGATGGATGGAAGAGGGGCTCAGCAGGGTGGCTGTGTGGGCGCCTCTGGGGCCCTGGGAAGATGACCTTGACCCCTACAATGCCCAGGGGCCAGACGCTCCAGGTACTGAGGTCTGTTTGCTGCTCTGTGCAGAGGGTGTGATCTGTCAGCACACAGAGCCATTTC
>NW_025409432.1:4421-12242 GCF_002201575.2 Neomonachus schauinslandi
GTGCGGAGGGTGTGATCTGTCAGCACACAGAGCCATTTCACCTGGGTGACGGGCTGGGCAGCTTTCGGGGTCAGGTGCCCTGCACAGGGAAATCATGCAAAGGGAACTGGAAGACTCCAGGTCTCCAGGGAGGAACAGTCTGAGTCCCACAGACCTGGGCCAAGGGAGGAGCCGGTTGTCTCAGGTCTCAGGGAACAGGAGGGGAAAGGGGACCCTTCCTCTCTCCCCACCCCTCCACTCAAGACAGTCCTGTCATTAGATCTGCACCTCAAAAGTGGGCAGCTTCCTGGAGGGCTTCCCTTTGGCCTTTATAAGGCTTTTTCCTTCTAGCACGACCACCAAGCCTTGCCTGTGCCTTTCAGTTAAAAAAAATTCTCAGGCGGTGGTAACAAACACATAGGAAAGCAACAAAGTATACGTGAACTTCTCTGCCTTCCCGGCTTCATCTGTGCACTTGTTCCACACGCCCAATTCTCTACTTTAGCATGACCTTGTACTCAGTCCCTTCTCTGGAGTCCATGACGAGAGAGCTTCTGGAAGCAGACGCCTGCTGGAATGAAATGCAGAGCTGGAAGGAAGCAAACAATCACGCATGTCCAGAGCCACCCAAGGCAGGAAAGCTCCAGCGCAGGGAGTGCCCAGGGCTGAGCCAGACCTCCGGCGGCTGCTCCAGCAGGGGTAACGATCATAAATAATTTACTTTTCTTCTAACATAAAACACTTAATATAGTTTTCTAACAAAACAGCAAGTGAAAATAAAAACAGTGAATTGATAAACACGATGAAAACTTATTCAACTGAAATCACAGGCAGATTTGGAGCTAAAGAAACTGAATATTTGAAGCCTCTCACTTGCATAGACTCTTTCCAAAGACATATGTGAATTTTGTATTTGTATTTGTTTTTATTTTTTTCCTTAAGGAGATCTTCCAAAACAGTGCATGATCCGGAGTTCTCAAACCTAGATTTGCCCTTTAATATTCCAGAAATATTTCCTTAGTGATTGGTTTTAGGCAAGTGCTAAACAGCAAAGGGATTTCTCCTTAATTTAAAATCAGATGTTTGGATTCAAGTGTCAATGTTTTTGTCTAAAACTGTTAATGCTTGTCTCCTTCAAGGAGGTATTTTGTTTGTTAGATTTCTGTTTTGTTTTGTTTTATGAAATTGTTTTAAGGTATTTTATAGGAAAGTGATAGGACATGTTACCATTTTTTTAAAACTGCATATTGTAGTTGGGAGAAAGGAAGAGAAGACATATGTACTTATTTAATAGGAGTTACATCCCATTAAGATCAAGCTGGAATAAGCATGTGTATATTTCCTCAAAAGTGTAACCTACCTCATCTTGCTCCTTGTTCTCGCATATACAGTCTATATTTATATATAATCATTATTCATATATAAAATTGACATGTTTTATATTTCATATTATATTAAATATAAAAATGTTTAATAATATTTATCATTAAGTACATAAATATATTTTATAATAAATATATTTTAATATATAAACGTATGTTTGCTTTTCCTTGATATTAATAGATCTTGATTCTATGGAATAATATTAAGTGAGTGCCAACCATTATCTAACTTCTTGTTTATGAACTTGGGCACAAAGAACCCTGATTGGTTACACTAGTGTTCAACCTTTGGACTTTCAGAAAGGTGAGGCTCCTACCTCCATAACCATGTACATCTTCTTCACACTATTTTTAGGAAAAAAATGTTGCTATGGTTAACACAAAACATCTCCTGATTCATGTACATCCTCTGGTCTCTATACATATTTAAAGGTAAAATAGAATTAAGTCATATTTTTGCAAACCTATGAGTTAAAAGTTATTGGATTGTTTTTTGTTTTCCATTTGAACAAATATATTTTGAGAATTCACCCTGATCTCTCTTTATTTTTATTTTTTTGTGTGTGATGGTAGCAGATCTAACAAAAATCATCTGCAACGAAGACAATGCACGTAAGTGTGCCCTAGAGATGAAATTTTCCCTAAAGTTCTTATGCAAACAATATATGAGGTTTCACCATGATTAGACAGTGAGCTCATTTAAGATGTTAAAAGTCTTACATTATGGTTGAAAAAGTTACTTTTATGTTTAAATGCTACTTTCAACTGAATTTTTACACTAATGATAGAAGGCTTATTGTCTAACTTAAAAAAATAACAACAATCTTACAAATTCATCATGTGGTAATAGTCGCTAACACGTTTCAAATTATAGATTCTAAAAGTATTCTTTTTCAATTTATTGTTCTGTTTCTTTGCAGCAGTGCTTCTCATTGAATAGCTTAATTATTAAGAATACATGTGGTTTGGGCGCCTGGGTGGCCCAGTCGGTTAAGCATACAACCCTTGGTTTCAGCTCAGGTCAGTATCTCAGGTCTTGAGATGGAACCCCCACTGGGCTCTGAGCTCAGTGTGGAGACTGCTTAAAACCCTCCCTCTCAGGCGCCTGGGTGGCTCAGCTGGTTAAGCGACCGCCTTCAGCTCAGGTCATGATCCCGGGGTCCCAGGATCCAGTGTGCTTCTCCCTCTGACCCTCTCCCATCTCGTGCTGTCTCTCACTCTCTCTAAATTAAATAAAATCTTTAAAAACAAAACAAAACAAAACCTCCCTCTCTTTTTCTACCACAGACCCCAGGCTCATGCACGTTGCTTTTCCTTCTATAAAATAAATGAATACATCATAAAAAAGAAGAGTATACATGGTTCTTTCTATATAACTCTTTGCTATAGATGATCCTCAAGTAATATAATTTTATTAAAAATATATTCAAGAAATTGGTGTGACTTTCTTAGTACTACACTAAAACGGTAGCTGGAAATCATTATTATATCTAATTTTGCACATCCATATTTCATTCCTTGATTAATATTTCAATTCAAGTAAAATATCCTAGAAGAATGGACTTTATATGAGGCCATATATATCAGTGGAAATGAATTTGAAATGCTTTATTTAATGAAATAAAATTTATATGTCTGTTTATCTGGTAGAAAACATACTTTCAAGACTAGATCTTTTTTAAAAATTTTATTATTATTATTATTATTATTTTTTATCAAAGACATGGTTTTGTGAAGGCAAAGAACTACCATTCACAGGAACAACACTTCAGCCATCCAGTAACTGTTTAGGCTGCTGATTCCATTGAAGTAAGTTAGAAGAAATTATAGTGCCTTGATGAGTTTACTACAACTCACATTTAGAAGTAAAAGTTGCCACTAGTCTCGGACATTATATGTAAAAGTTTGTGTTTCTGGGCGCCTGGGTGGCTCAGTCGTTAAGTGTCTGCCTTTGGCTTAGGTCATGATCCCAGGGTCCTGGGATCAAGTCCCACATCGGACTCCCTGCTCGGCGGGAAGCCTGCTTCTCCCTCTCCCACTCCCCCTGCTTGTGTTCCTGCTCTCGCTATCTCTCTCTCTGTCAAATAAATAAATAAAAATCTTTAAAAAATAAATAAATAAATAAAAGTGTGTGTTTCATTCCAATGATGATGTAGACTAAATTGCATTTTTACATGCCTATATTTTTATAAGCATACTTCTGAACTGGCTAGGTTATAGTGATATTACTTAAGTGATTGGGCAAAAAGAATATAGAAGTATGCATTTGAGATTTATTTGGTCTTATATTGACTTTAAATCATCTCAAGTCTATGAGGACAAAGCGGTTGTGGGTCATCTTGGCAAAGTAACATAGAATCAAGATTAAGTAGTAGCCCAGTGTGTCCTCTCCCTGAGAGAGCATGACCTCCAGGATCCTTACATTCTTTTTTTCTTTTAAGATTTTATTTATTTATTTATTTATTTATTTATTTATTTATTTATTTATTTATTTATTTATTTATTTATTTATTTATTTGAGAGAGAGAGGGAGCACGAGCAGTGGGAGGGGCCGAAGGGGTGGGATAAGCGGAGTGGGGGAAGAGTTAGAGGGGGAGGGACTAGCAGACTCCCTGCTGATCAGAGAGCCCAAGTCAGGGTTCAATCCCAGGACCCCAAGTCAGACACTTAACCAACTGAGCCACCCAAGCACCCCAGGATATTTGTATTCCTAACTGGAGTAGGAAACATGTACATTTCTTCCTCATTTTATCATCAGAATTTTACATTATGCTTAGCAATAATCATAATCAACAATATGTTTAGAATGATCAGAGGTTGTAAAATAGGTAAAGTATTTCAAAAATGCAAATACATGGTGATAAATATATGCAGTTCTATTAAAATAAAATATTTAAGGGCACCTGGGTGGTTCAGTCAGTGAAGTGTCTGACTTAATTTTGGCTCCGGTCATGATCTCGGGGTCCTGAGATAGAGCCTTGTGTTGGGCTCCATGCCCAGCATGGATTCTCTCCCTCTTCCTCTGTCTCTCTCTGAAAAAGAAAAAATGAAAATAATAAAATTAAAAATTAAATTAAATTAAGATTTTGTAAGTTGTATAACCCCACAACAGTGATGGTTATTAAAAACATCATTTGGGGGGCTCCTGGGTAGCTCAGTTGTTAAGCGTCTGCCTTTAGCTCAGGTCATGATCCCAGGGTCCTGGGATTGAGCCCGTCGTTGGGCTCCCTGCTCAGTGGGAAGCCTGCTTCCCCTCTCACACTCCCCCTGCTTGTGTTCCCTTTCTCACTGTGTATCTCTCTGTCAAATAAATAAATAAAATCTTTAAAAAAATTAAAATTAAAATAAATAAAATAATTATTTTAATTTTTACTTTTTAAATTTTATTTATTTATTTTCTTATTAGAGAGAGAGAGTGCACAAGCAGAGGGAGCAGCAGAGAGGGAGAAGCAGGCTCCCCACTGAACAGAGAGCTAAATGCAGGGAACCAGCCAGGACTCTGGGATCATGACCTGAGCCAAAGGCAGATGCTTCATCAATTGAGCCATCCAGGCACCCCAACAATTTTATTTTTTAAAACATTATTTCATTGTTGCCTGATAATGTTAAGGATTAATCATATGTTTTATATCCAGTGATTTCAGTTATATTTCTCTAATTTTCATCTCTTGAAATGAGTTACTTAATACATTTAAATAAAAGCTACCTTTTTTTTTTTAATGAAAGTTTAACTCAAATTCAAAGGAAAATTGGAGGTCAGCAATGCAAAAATATTTGTGGATGATGAAAAGAATCAGAAGCGTCTCTCTATAATAGAAAAATTACAAATTTAATTGCTTATTTGACAATTTGTTTAAGTAGAAATTTGTGACTTTAAATTTATGGATCTAAGTGTAGGAAACTAGTTCCCAAATCTACCAAGGTTGTGAATAAACATGGGAATAGTGTTTCTTCTCTTACTGACAGATGTTCTGATTTTGGCATAAAGCACACTTTAAGTGCATGTGATTTTATTTTTTTTAACTCATATTAAAACCCATTATCATTAATGCACTGGAACTGCATTTACTTAGACTCCTTTAGGGTTGGAGTCTGGACTTGTTTACATATGTTGGTGAGTATAGAATGAAAGCTGTTAATTCTAAATATATTTATTTTATATTAATGCCAATTGAACTTTCCTTTAGAATTTCGCCCAAACCAGGGAACTGACTAGGGATATTGGAGGAGGAGGAAGAAAAAGAGGCTGGTTGGTAGGGAAATCTTACTTTGTGTAGAAAGGAGATTCAGGATGCCTTTTAGGTGGTTCTAAGCTAAACACTCATTTTTCTCTTTTCCTACATCTATCAAGTAAAATACTGTTATTTATGTACTTACAATCCATTCTAGGTGACATAGCCTAAAATGAGCACTTTAAATTTATGAAAAATTTTAACAGCATTTAATGTTGTTGATACTTAGCAGAGTATTATCTTTTGGAATAAGAGGAGAGAGAAAAACTGTTTAGGTTTGTATATTTTTAACAAAAGGCCTAAGAACTATGTCCTTTTTGTAAAGAAAAATATCTATTATTTATACATATAGTAAAATTTATTTGTATTTATATAAATAAATCTGTATAAACTTTATGTATATATTCTAATTTGACAGGTTAATTTAAACTTTATTTACTTATATAAACTTTACACACTTTATATATATAAATATACATATATATGTACATATGTATACTAATAGGACAGAATTTTTTAAAGATTTTATTTATTCATTTGAGAGAGAGTGAGAGAGCACAAACAGGAGAGGCAGAGGGAGGAAGAGAAGCAGACTCCCTGCTGAGCTGGGAGCCCAATGTGGGGCTCAATCCCAGGACCCTGAGATCATGACCTGAGAGCCAAAGGCAGATGTTTAACCATCTGAGCCACCCAGGTGCCCCAATTTGACATAAATTCAAAGTATATTTAATACTGCTAGAACTTCATGGGCAATCAATTGTGGTTGACGTGTCTGACGATCAAAGACAAGTCAGCTAAAAGAAGGCAAGTGGCTGAATAACCACAGTCTGAAAGTTGTATTGCATGTAAAGTTTCAGATTATACCCAGAACATCCATGTACTAGTCTCTATATATTAAAAGAACTATATTAAGAGAAGTTTTTATCATTGTATTTGGAGAGAATAAGGGTAGGGTATAGTCTAGATCTTTTACTTGGCTGAGGGAAATGGTATGGAGGCATACTTCCATTTAAGACTATGACATTTTTGTTAATTAAGCATATAAGATTTTTGAATGGGTTATGATCAATAGGCAATAACACTGTGTATGTGTATTTGTGTGTTATAAGTGTGTGTAAAACCTGCAAATAGTTTCCATAACTCCTTTTTTGAGTACATTCATCTTATATCGTCAGGTCATTGATTTTTGTACTTCCTTTTCACTTTTTATAATGTGCTCAGAATTCCAAATTACTGTGATAAGGGATACTATTAACATTATTATACCAAAGATGTGTTTCATAATTAGAATTATTTACTGAAAAAGTTACCAATTATAAAAGTATTAGTTGAAAAAATATGAAAATGATTTAAGTTCATGATAGTTAAGCAATTTTTAAAATATTTGTGTTACCAAAAATGTGTTATTGCACATTTAACCATGAAAGAAAGCAAGAGAAGAAAGCATTAGAGAAAAAAATACAAAAGCATCCACAAAACAAGTGATAAAAATATATACATATGTATTTAATTATTAATAAATACATAAATAAATACATATACAAATAATTTGAATGTAAATGGGGTAATGGCTCCAGTCAAAAGACATAGTCTGTCAGAATGGATAAAAAAAAAAAAAAAAAACAAGAGCCATTTATATGCTGCCTATAAGAGACTCATTTTAGCCCTAAAGATACTTATAGATTGAAAGGAAAGGGATGCAGAAACATCTATCATGAAAATGGTGTCAAAAGAAAGCTGGAGTAGCAATACTTATACTGGACGAAATAGACTTGAAAACAAAGATTGTAACAAGATACAAAAAAGGGCACTATATAATGGTAAAGGGGATAATCCAACAACAAAACATAACAGTTATAAAAGTGCACCCAACATGAGAGCACCCATATCTATAAAATACTTAATAACAAACATTAAGAAACTAATTCATAGTAATACAATAGGAGTAGAGGACTTTAAAACTCCACTTACATCAATGGACAGATCATCCGAACAGGAAATCAACCAGTTGGGGCTTCTGGGTGGCTCAGGCAGTTAAGTGTCTGACTCTTGATTTAGGCTCAGGGCATGATCTCAGAGTGTGAGAGGAAACCCGTGTGTCAGGCTCCACTCATGGAGCCTGCTGGAGATTCTCCCACTCCCTCTCCCTCTGCCCCACTCTCTAAATAAATAGATAGATAGATAGATAGATAGATAGATAGATAGATAGATAGATAGATAGATAGATA
>NW_025409432.1:12252-14990 GCF_002201575.2 Neomonachus schauinslandi
ATAGATAGATAGATAGATAGATAGATAGATAGATAGATAGATAGATAAATAAATAGATAGATAAATAAATAAATAAATAAACAAGGAAACAATGGCTTTGAATGAACACTCGACCAGATGGATTTAACAGAATTATTCAGAACAGTCCATTCTAAAACAGCAGAATACACATTCTTTTCAAGTGCACATGGTATATTCTCCAGAACAGATCACATATTAGGCCACACAAAAAGCATCAACAAATTCATAAAGATCAAAGTTACACCATGCATCTTTTTTGACCACAATGCCATAAAACTAGGAATCAACCACAAGAAAAATAGACAAACAAAGAAACAAAACCAAACACAAGAAAAATTCCAGAAAGTCCAAAAATACATGCAGGTTAAATAGCATGCTACTAAACAATGAATGGGTCAACCAAGTAATCAAAGAACAATTTAAAAAGTCCTTGGAAACAAAAGAAAATGAAGACAATACTCTCCAAAATACATGAGCAAAAGATGTTCTAAGAGGGCAGTTTATAGGAATACAGGCCTACCTCAATAAGTAAGAAAAATCTTAAATTAACACCTAACCTTACACCTAAAGGAACTAGAAAAAGAATTCAAACAAACCCCAAAATAGCAGAAGGAAGGAAACAGCAAAGATTAGAGCAGAAATAAATGAATTATGTAGAAAATGAATAAACAATAGAACAGATCAACAAAACCAGGAGTTGGTTCTTTGAAAAGTTCAACTAAATTGATAGTTCTAGGGGCACTTGGGTGACTCAATAGGGTAAGTGTCTGACTCTTGATTTTGGCTCAGGTCATGATCTCAGGATTGTGAGACTGAGACCCCTGTGGGGCTTCCCTCCCACTGAGCAGTCTGCTTGAGATTCTCTCTCTTCCTCTCCCTTTGCCCATCCCCCCACTCTCTCACAATCTCTCTCTAATATTTTTAAAAATTGACAGAGTTCTAGCCACCCACTTCAACAACAACCAAAAAAAGTGAAAGGACACAAAAATGAAACATGAAAGAAGAGAAATAACCAAAACCACAGAAATACAATTATAAGAAAATATTATGAAAAGCAACATGCTGACAAATTAGCCAAAACAGAAAAAAATAGATAAATTCCTAGAAACATATAACCTACCAAAACTGAAGCAGGAAGAAATAGAAAATTTGAATAGATTGATTTCAACAAGTTGACTGAATCAGTAATATAAAAAACTCCCAAGAAACAAAATTATAAGACCAGGTGGCTTCACAGGTAAATTCTAACAAAAATTAAAAAAAAAAAAAAAAAACTGGTACATCTAATCCTTTCAAATAATTCCAAAAAATAGAAGAAAAGAAAAACTTTCAAATTTATTCTATAAGGCCAGCATTACCCTGATACCAAACCAGATAAATAAACCACTAAAAAAGAGATCTACAGGCTAATATCTCTGATAAACATAGATGCAAAAATCCTCAACGAAACACTAGCAAACACAATCCAACAATACATTAAAAATATCATTTTATTTCGAGGATGCCAGTGTGGTTCGGTATTTACGCATCAATTAACATGATACATAACATCAGTAAGAGAAAGGTTAAAAATCACATGATTATTTCAAAAACACAGAAAAAGCATTTGACAAGGCACAATATCCATTCATGATAAAAACCTTCCACAAAGTAACTTTAGAGGTAACATATATAGAGACATCATAAAAGCTATATATGAAACCCCACAACAAACACCATACACAATGAGGAAAAACTGAGATTTTTCTTCTGTGGTCACGAACAAGACAGCAATGTCCACCCTCACCACTTTTATTCAGCATAGAACTAGAAGTCTTAGCTACAGCAAATAGACAACAAAAATAAATAAGAGGCATCTGAATTGGTAAGGGAGTAGTAAAACTTTTGCTATTTGCAGGTAATATGGTACTGTATATAGAAAACCTGAAAAAAAAACACCAAGAAAATACTAGAACTGATCAATTACTTCAGTAAAGTCACAAGATACAAAATCAATGTGGAGAAATCCATTGCATTTCTACATACTAATAATAAAGCAACAGAAAGAGAATTTAAGAAAACAATCCCATTTACAGTTGCACTAAAAACAATAAAATGCCTAGGAATAAACCTAACTAAAGAGGTGTAAGAATTTTACTCTGAAAACTCTAAAACATTGAAAGAAATTGAAGACAAACAAAGAAATAAAATGGCTTTCCATGCTCATGGATTGGAGAACAAACACTGTTAAAATGTATTACCCAAAGCAATCTATACATGTCATGCAATCCTATCAAAATTCCAATAGTATTTTTCACAGAACTAGAACAAAAAAGTCCTAAAATTAAATGGAACCAGAAAAGACCCTGATAGCCAGAATAGTTTTGAAAGAGAAATATTACAATTCCAGATTTAAATGATATTACATTGCTTTTTAATAAAGACAGTATGTTACTGGCACAAAAACAGACACATAGATCAACAGAACATAATAGAAAAAAAAATAAACAAACACAATTTTAGAGTCAATCAATCTTCAAAAAAATCAGGAAAGAATGTCCAGTGGGCAAAGGAACATTTCTTCAACCATGGTGCTGGGAAAACTGGTCAGCTACATGGGAAAGAATGAACTGGATCACTTTCTTATGCCATACACAAAAATAAATTCAAAATGAATTAAAGACCTAAATATGAGACCTGAAAACATAAAAATGCTAGAAGAAAGCACAGGCAGTAAT
>NW_025409433.1:0-14878 GCF_002201575.2 Neomonachus schauinslandi
CATCTAAAACTAATGATGTAATGTATGGGGATTAACATAAGAATAAAAATAAACAAATAAATAAAAAAAAGAAAGAAATAACAGGCTACCCCCCAGGGTCCTGACAAGTGTCTACTGACCCTCTGATGGGGAGATCTCAGACTCAGAACTTAGCAGATCTCCTGGCCTGGAGGGGATTTTCCAGGCTCAAAAACTCTCTCCTGCCCAGCTCTCTTCTCCCCTTCCTAGCATTTCCCAGTCTGGGCCTCCCAGTCTTCCTTTTTACCTGTTCCAGATTCTCCCCACTCTAGCCCACATGTGGACCACAGGTACATTTCATCCACCACCACCACCACCACCACCACTTCCACCAGTGCCTACAAAGCTTCAGTAACACCAATGGCATGAAGGCCCAGTCCCTCAGATGCCATGCACAGCCCTAAGTGATCAGACTCCTGCCAGATAACTCCACCTCCACAGCAGGCTCTGTTCACATCAGTCAGATGTCCCCGCCCTGCCCAGAGAAGCTGGGTCGCGCTTATCCCACCAAGGCACTTGCTCTTTTCTCGCCCTATTGAAAAGTGACCCACTTCTCAAGAGCCAGTTCTTCCTCCGCTAAGCTCCAGGAGAACTTATTTTGGGCCCTAGCCATGCTGGCACTTAGCATATATGCTTCAGGCTTCCGGTTAACTCTTTGGTCACTAAATGTCCAATCCCTTTACCTAGACTGGCTCCTTGCAAGCAAAAACTGTTCCGTCCGTGTCTATCTTGGGTAGGAGCACAGGGGAGAATCTTGCAAGCAGTAGTAGCAGCCAGCCATCAACATTAGCAGCAACAAATATAAGAATCCAAGTCAGTGCCACTAACATGTTCTCAGAACTTGCTACTTGCCAGGGTGTTAGCCAGGATCCCAGCAAGGAACACGGAGAGCTCACTGGAATCTTTAAAGGACTTAAAGAATCAATTGCATATATAAGGTGAAGGAACCAGAAAGGATGGTGAGATGCCCGAGGATAGCAGCAGCCTAGACTGAGGGGAAGGTGAGGAGGCAGCAAGACCTTGAACCATGGAAAAGGACCCAGCCAGAGAATCTGTAGCTGCAGATGCAGCTGAAGAAGACCCATCAGTGCAAAACTCCACCAAAGCAGGAAAGAAGCAGGGGAAGAAATACCCCTACCTCTCACTCCTCCCACTTCTCATCTCCTGCTGATGTCTCCCACTGGCCAAACTCAATGAGAAGTCAGAAGGCAAAGAAATCTGAATGATGGAGTCTGTAGAGGTTAGCCCTGCCCTCACCTCCCCAGGATGCAGAGCGAAGTAGAAAAAGGTCCAGAATGTATGGCAGGGGAGGGAGTGGAGGCAAAGAGGGACAAATGAAGAATAACCAGCACAGAGGCATTGCCTAAACAATTGACCTGCGTCATCTCTTTTAAGCATCATAATAATCCAGTGAAGAAAAGATTTTGATCCTCATTTACAAATGAAGAAACTGAGTCACAGGGAGATTCCTTAACTTGCCAAGGTCCCAGAGTTAAAAAGTGACTGAACCAGGGTCTGAATGCAGATGGATACCAGATCCTCTGAAACACTAAAATGCTTCATGGAATAAACAAAGGAATGAGCAAATGTAATTAATTAATGCAATGATTTATGTCTTTTCTGCTCAAGTCCTTGTACTGATAAAGCCTAGAGAATATTCATTATCCTATAATCCCCATCCATGTGAATTTTTCTCCTGACCACGCCCACATTCACCTTAGTTGAATGTACAACCATAATTCAGAACAGTGGTTCTCAAACATTTTGCTCTCAATACTTTACTCTCAAAATTTACTGGGAACCTCTGAAGAGCTTTTGTTTATCTAAGGTATATTTGTCAACATTTGCCAAAGTAGAAATTCAAACTGAGAAATTTTTAAAACACAAAGTACCCAGCACACAGAAAGATGATGTCATCATGTGTCACGGAGATTCTGGAAAACTCCACCATATATTCATGAGTAAAAGGGCTACTACCATCTTAGTATTATGAAAATAGTTTTGATCCTCAAGGATCCTCTTGAAGGATCTGGGGACCTGCCAGTTGTCCTCGGACAAGAGTTTGAGAACCATCAATCTAGATGATGTCCTTATTTCATTTAAATAATTCATATAAACCACAACCTTATATATTATCAGCCTGAACTTAGTGACCCAAACTTCATTTCTCTTCCTTCCTCTTTTTAGTCTCACTGTTACTGGAACCCTCCTCTGTTCAGAGTGCAGAGGCCACCTTCCAGATCAGAGCCTAAAGAAGGGAAGCCCTCTAATAGCGCTGCCCTAGAGTGGTCACACATCAGGACACAACCTGTCCAGGGGCATGTCAGGGAACAGGAAATTGTAACACAGGGAGTAGAGCAGACTCTGCTCAGAGAAGATGACAGACTGGCACCAGCCCTGGGAGGGCCAGCAAGGGCAGACACAGCAAGTGATCACCCTAAAGCAAGACGAGAAGAGGAAAAGAGGTACAGGAGATAGGGAGCAGCTCTGAAGGAGGCTGAAGAATGCAGACCCCAGCCATTCTTTTCATTTTTAAAAGGGTTGGCTAGTGCCCTCAGCCATCATAGCAAGACAAGATGAGGGAGGCAGCCCCCTTCTTCCCATCCTTAAAGCTTGTCATCTCGTTCACTGATATTCTAGGCTCCAATAAACTGAAATGTAATCAGAAAAATGGTGGATGAGATGCTGCATGGATTCACTTGGTATGACATAGTGTCCTTTTTTTATCTGGTTTTGTACTCATCTTTCTTTTATGCTAGCTTGAAGCTATTTGATTTTGTCCACCTACTTTCTATCCTTCAGCGAGCATATTTATATTCTGCAATGAAAAGAAAGATTTCATATCCTAGCCTCTAACATGAAACTATTTCATGGAAAATGTACGTGACCTCATCTCAGTCTCCTTTCTCTCCAGGAAGAAATGAATTCTCTTCTGAAGTCATCTCTGCCAGCTCACATTGGATACCATTCATTCCCAGCCAAGAGTCAATACAGGAATAGATACACCCCAACATCTTCACAATCGTTTCTATTTTTCAATCATCTACTATGTGTTCAGCACTGAGATACATACTTCATATATGTTATTTCTAAACTTCATAACAACTCCAATAAGGGAACACCATTTTCCCTATTTTATAGATGAAGAAACTGAGACGCAAAGAAGTAATGTACCTTATCCAGCTGGTAAGCAGTTGAGCCACAATTTGAACCCAAATTGTGATTCCAAAATTCATGTTAACTCAGTTTCCATGAAGTCTTTCAACCATCTCTCTTGCCCTCATCAGCAGTAGTATTTTAGTATATTCTCTTCATGCATCCCAAACTTGGTCATTGTCATATTAGCCACGCCTCTCCTGAGAGTGTACATAATTCTGGTTTGATGATTCCTGATGTGAGCAGTCCACAACCCTAATTTGATAAAGAAGTGACCCACTGGACTTTCTAATGACCACATAGAAAGCATGCTTACAACCTCTTAAACTTAGAGCTGAGCATTTCCTCCATCTTTATATAAATGGAGATATTATCATTCTCTTCCCTTCTCAGAGACTATTCCTTCAGTCCTTTGCTAACTATCTCTAGCCTGTCCTTGGAGCCTACAATTCCAATCAATTGTTTAAAAACAAATTAGGTAAATCTTTTTGCTCACTCTGTGTGTTTTCTCTCATTATCCTTGGAGAAATTAACTCTCCCTGAGCATCTAGGATAAAAGCACATGGAAGTTGAAAATATCTAGTTTACTGCAGAGGGGAAAGGTTCAGAAGGACTTTATTCAGAAGCCTTATAATCCCCAGATATTAGCATTCTACCATTTCAAACTCTCCTGTCACCATTCATTCTCCTGAGTCCTAACAGGGTAACACAGTAGATAGGCAAATGCTCCAATTTTCTACTCAGAAGATTTCCCTGAAACTAGCCATGAATATGAGTGTATTTGTGCATCTATTTACATGTGTGCATGTTGAGATGTATTCTGTAGACATGTAGAAGGAGCATGTGAGTAAATGGTGTTACTCAAAACCTACTCTTAGTACACTTGGCCTCCCTGAGATCTCAGGAGAATGTGGAGAACCAAAGTTGTTTAAACTAAAGATTAGATTAAGCTAAAAGGGAGGGAGACACATCTCTTATTCACAACACTGCAGAATACAGAGATGTGGCTCCCATACCATATTTTCTTTGTTTAAATGTCTCAAGAGTGACATCATCAAGATGATGACATAGATTGTTTCCAATTTCAGTCCCCCTTACAAGAATACGAACTAGTAACCATCAATAGACAAGGCACCATTGTGAAAATCCCAGAATCTGGGGGTGACGTTGAAGCACCCCATGGGCCACTGAGACTGAGAAGGACCACATTAGAAGGGTAAGAGGATTGGTTTACTTTGACCACATAGCCTCTCACCCAGGCTGCCACACCAAGAAGACCCCTCCATCCCACCCTATGATTTCTCCAGTAGGAAAAAGAGAACCCCAAGTGGACATCCAAGTGGACATCCTGCTTCTTCAGCATTATAGGACACTTCCTGGAAGGCTCACTCAGGTCTCACTTGACCGGGTTCACTGGAGAAATCTTTGAAGCTTGACCATTGGGGATCAAATAGAGATGAAAAAGGGAGTGGAATTTATAGCACCCAAGGCTCAGATCTTGATGGACGACATTTCTGCTTGCAGTGGCACCCAAGCAGAGATCCCAGCAGGCAGCTTTGTGTATCTGCAGAGTTGATCTGGTGGCCATATCTGCCCAGAGAGCTTGGTAGGCAATTCTGCTTGATTTGGGTCCCCAGCTGATGGGCCATACTGGCCATGGAGCCTCTATGGTGCACATGGACAGGGAAGCAAATTCACTGTCCTGCCCAACTGCTGAAAAAAGCTTCTAGTCCCACCCAAATAAAAAGCTGGGCAGCCACAGAGCCCATCCTATAATTCCACTCAGGAAAGGAGCTAAGCCAGCAGCTCTGCCCAACTGTTGAGTATAACCACTGGCCCTATATAACCAGGGACTTGAACAGTGACCCTGAGCAGCCTCAGAGCCCAGCCTACCTTACTGCCCAGCCAATAGCCCTGCCCAGCAGTGGAGCCCCAGCTACAGCTCGGCCTGATTATTGAACACAGCATGTGACCTTGCCCAGGTAAGGAGCCCAGCCAGTGACCCTACCTAACTGCAGAACACAGCCTATAGCCACGCCAGACCAAGGAGCCTAGACAGTGATCCCACTCAACCATAAAGCACAGTCTTTGGCCTCATCCAAGTACAGGGTACAGATAGAGGTTCCACCCAACCAGAGGGCCTATCCAGTAACCTCACCCAACAGCAGAGTAATAGTCAGCCAACCCAATCACCAAGCCCACCCTCTAGCCCCATCCAACTTCAGGGCATAGCCACAGCTTGCAGCCCCACCTGACCATAAAGCCCTGACCAAGACCTCACCCAGATGCAGAATCCAACCAGCAGCACCATCTGGTTGGGGAGCACAGTCTGAATTCCAACCAACCAGGAATTATGGTGGAGCCCAACCTGTATCCCTGCCCACTAGTAATATCCAACCAGTGGCACCACCCTGCCAGGAACACAACCTGTGACCCCCCCCAAACCAGAGATTATTGGAGACCCCAGCTAGTGGCCCCACATGACCACAGAGCATATCCAGTAGCCCCACCCAATCAGGAAGCCTGCCCAAAATTCCCTGCCTGAATTTTATATATATACAATAATTTGTATATAATCATATGTAGTTCCATATGAATATATATATTCATATGGGACTCCCAGAAGGAGAAGAGAAAAAGAAAGGGACAAAAAATATATATAAAGCAATAATGGCTAAAAACTTCCCAAATTTGAGAAAGAAAGGGACATCCAGATCCATGAGGCCCAAAAGACCCCAAATAGGTTGAACTCAAAAGTTACACCAATACACATTATAATTGAACTGCCAAAGTTAGAGACAAAAAGAGAATTTTGAAAGCAGAAAGAGAAATGGAACTCATCACATACAAGGGAGCCCCCATTAGACTCTCAAGCGATTTCTCAGCAGAAATTTTGCTGGCCAAAACAGAACGATGTTATATTCAAAGTACTGAAAGAAAAACTGTCAACCAATGATGCTATATCTGGTAAAGCTGTTCTTCAGAAATGAGGACAAGATAAACACTTCCCCAAACAAACAAAAGCTGAAGAAATTCATCACCAGACCTGCCTTACAAGAAATGCTAAAGATATTCTTCAAGTTGAAATGAAAGGATTTAATTAACATCATGAAAACATACGAGTGTGTAAAACTCACCAGTAAAGGTAAATATATAGTCAAAATCTGATGCTCTAATATTGTAATGGTAGTGCATAAATCACATACAACTCTAGCTTAAAAGTTGAAAATAGGGGTGCCTGGGTGGCTCAGTCAGTTAAGTGTATGCCTTTGGCTCAAGTTATGATCTCAGGGTCCTGGGATCAAGCCCCGCATTGGGCTCTCTGCTCAGCGGGGAGTCTGCTTCTCCCTCTCCCTCTCCCTCTGTGATCTCTCTTGCTTTTACTCTCTCTCAAATAAATAAATAAAGTCTTTAAAAAATAAAAATTAAAAATAGAAGTTGAAAATAAAAATATTAGAAATAACTAACTACAATAATTTGTTATTAGATACACAATATAAAAAAGATATAAATTGTAACATCATAATCTAAAATGTGAAAGAGAGAGAAAAGTATAAAGTTTCTATATGCTATTGAAGTTATCATCTTAGAATAGGATATTGTAACTGTAATGTTTTGTATAAGCCTCACAGTAACCACAAAAATATATACACAAAAGATTATGAGAAAGGAGTCAAAGCATACGGCCATAAAAAGTCATCAAATTACAAAGGAAGAGAGAAAGCAAGAAACGGAAGATCTATAAAACTGTCAGAAAACAATTAACAAAATGCCAATAATAAGTCCTTACTTATCAATAATTACTTTAAATGTAAATGGGTTAATCAAAAGGCATAATGGCCTAATGAATACATGAACAATATCCAACAATATGCTTCTTATAAGAGACTCATGTTAGCTTTAAGGACACACATAGGCTGATAGTGAAAAGGTGGAAAAGATATTCCAAGCAAATGGTAGCCATGAAAACCAGGGGTAGCTATACTTACACCAGACAAATGAGACTTAAAGCTAAAAATGGTCACAGGAGAAAAAGAAGATCATTATATAATGACAAAAGAGTCAATTCATTAAGAAGACCTAACTTTTATAAATATTTAGGCACCCAACTTTGCACCACCTAAATATATAAAGCAAATACTAACAGAACAAAAAGGAAAAGAAAACAGCAATACAGTAATAGTCGGGAACTTTAAACTCACTTTGAACAATGAATAGATCATACAGACAATCAGAGGGACATACAGAAAGGATTTAGACAATACTACAGACCAAACAGACCTCAAAGACATACACAGAGCATTCCATCCAACAGCAGCAGAATACATATTCTTCTCAAATGCATATGGAACACTTTCAAGAATATATCATGTAGGGGCGCCTGGGTGGCTCAGTTGGTTAAACGACTGCCTTCGGCTCAGGTCATGATCCTGGAGTCCCGGGATCGAGTCCCGGCATTGGCAGGGAGTCTGCTTCTCCCTCTGACCCTCCCCCATCTCATGTGCTCTCTCTCTCTCTCTCTCTCTGTCATTCTCTCTCTCAAATAAATAAATAAATAAAATCTTTTTAAAAAAAAAGAATATATCATGTATTAGGCCCCCCATAAAGTCTCAACAATTAGAGAAGATAGAAATCATATTAAGTATCTCTTCTGAACAAAGAGGTCTAAAAGTAGAACTCAATAACAGGAAGAGAAGTGGTAAATTCACAAATATGTAAAAATTAAGCAACATGCTCCTGGACAACCAATGGATCAAAGAGGAAATCAAAAGGAAAATCAAAAAATATCTTAAGACAATAAGAAATGGAAACACACATACCTGAATTTATGGAATGCAGCCAACACATTTCTAAGAGGAAATTTTATAGCTATAAAAAGCCATAAAAAGAAGAAACTAAGCCAAAGTTAGCAGGAGGAAGTAAATAATAAAGATTAAAGCAGAAATAGATGAAACAGGGAATAGGAAAACAATAGAAAAATTTAACAAAACCAAGAGTTGGTTCTTTGAAAAGATAAACAAAATCTACAAATCTTTGCCTAGAATAACCAAGAAAAAAATATAGAACCCAGATCACTAAAATTATAAATGAAAAAGGAGACATTATAACTGATACCATAGAAATACCAAGAATCCTAAAAGACTACCATGAACCATTAAACCAAAAAAGTAGACAACTTAGAACAAATGGATAAATTCCTAGAAACATACAACCTACCAAAACTGAATCATAAAGATATAGAAAATCTGAACAGACCAACAATGAGTAAGGAAACTGAATCAGTAATTAAAAACCTCCCAACTTAGGAAAGCCAAGATGAGATGGCTTTGCTGGTGAATTCTACCAAATACTTAAACAAGAATCACTGCCAATCCTTCTCACACTCTTATAAAAAAAACTGAAGAGGAGGGAACACTCTTGGTCTCATTTTACGAGGCCAGCATTACCCTGATACCAAAGCCAGACAAGGATATTATAAGAAAAGAAAACTGCGGGCGAATATTCCTGATGAATAAAGATGCAAAAGCTGTTAACAAGATACAAGCAAGCCAAATTCAACAATACACTAAAAGGACTATACACCATGATCAAGTGGGATTCATTCCTAGGATGCAAGGATGGTTCAACATGTGCAAAACAATAAATGTGACACATTACATTAATAAAGGATAAAAATCATCTGATCATCTCAATAGATGTAGAAGAAGCATCTCACAGGGGGCGGAGCAAGATGGCGGAGGAGTAGGAGACCTGGATTTCGTCTCCTCTCAGGAAATCAGCTGGATAGGGATCAAACCATTCTGAACACCTACAAACTCAACAGGAGATCAAAGAAAAGAAGAGCAACAACTCTCTCATCAGAAAAGCGACCACTTTCTGGAAGGTAGGACGTGCGGAGAAGTGAATCCGAGGCGATATTCGGGAGGATAGACGGCGGGGTAGGGGCCTCCGTCGGCCGCTTCTGGCAAGTGATAGAACCACGGAGCACAAAATCGGAACTTTTAAAAGTCTGCTCCGCTGAGGGCCGTCACTCTGGTGGCTAAGCGGGGGCTGGAACCCTCCGGGACAGTGTGGTCTCAGGACCCTCGGGGTCACAGAAAGACTGGGGGTGCCTGAGTGTGGCAGAGCTCCCAGGTAACGGAGCAGGGAAGCCAGCTGCAGAGGCGGAGCCCAGGTGCGGGCTCTCAGCTCAGGGTTGCCATAAACCGTGATCAGCGGCACAGTCGGGCCCCTGCTCCTCCAGCAGGGACCCAACAAGCGGCAGATCTGGGGAGACTCACCTTCCTCCCCCGGGAGGAGCTGCACAAGAGTGCACCGCAGGGATCTGCTGGGTTTGGAGACTCCACCCGGGGTCGGGTGCCAGAGATAGAAACGCGCGGTCACAGGCCGGGTGAGCACGGAGTGCGGCTGGAGACCGGGGAGACGGGAGTGACTGACGGCTTTTCTCTGGGGGCTCACTGAGAAGCGGGGCCCCGAGTTCTCGGCTCCTCCAGGGCGGAGATTGGGAGGCCGCCATTTTCACTCTCGGCCTCCAAAGCTCTACGTAAAGCTCGCAGGGAACAAAAGGCCTGGAGAGCAAACCGGAGCAGATTACTTAGCCGGGAGGGGGCAAGGGCGGGGCAATTCCGCCTCCAGCAGAGACATTTGGAAACCACGGCAACAGGCCCCTCCCCAGAAGATCAGCGAGAACAGCCAGCCAAGGCCAAGTTTACCGATCAATGAGAACGGCAGAACGCCAGCGCTAGGGGACTACTGCACATAGAATTCATGGCTTTTTTACCATGATTCTTTAGTCTTTCAAAGTTAATTTTTTTTAACTGTCTTTTTTTCTTTTTTTTTCTTTTTCAATTTTTCTTTTTCCCTTTTTCAACCAACATCTTATCAATCCCTTTTTTTAAAAAAAAACATTTTTATTTTTCATTTTTAGAGTCATATTCTATCCCTTCATAGTAGTTACCCGTATTTTTGGCTTATATATATAAGTTGTTCTCTCTTTAAAACTTTGAGATAGTTTCTTCTAACAGATTAAAATATACCCTAAATCTCTAATATATGGTGTTTTCTATTCCCCTGCCTGATCACATCCTCTCCCTTTTTTTTTTCTTTTTTAAATCCTCTTCTTTCTTTTTTCAAACAACTTCTTATCAATTCCTTTTATAAAATTTTTTATACTTTCCATCTTTACAGTCATATTCCATCCCTTCATCATATCAACCCTTATTTTTGTACATATATAAGTTTTTCTTTCTTTAAAATTTTGGGAGGCACTTTCTTCTAAAAGACCAAAATACACCCCAAATCTAGTGGGTGGCAGTGATCTATACACCAGCCTGATCATATTTGATCACATTCTGGTTTTGTTGTTGTTGTTGTTGTTGTTTTGTTTTGTTTGATTTTGTTTTTATCTTTATCTTTTTCTTTTTTTTCTTTTTCTTTTTTCTCTCTTTCCCTTTCTTTTCCCACTGCTTCAAGTCTTTTCTGATTTGTTTAGAGTATATTTTCTGGGGACGTTGTTACTCTGCTAGCATTTTGTTCTCTCATTAATCTATTCTCCTCTGCACAAAATGACAAGACGGAAAAAATCACCTCAACAAAAAGAACAAGAGGTAGTACCGACTTCCAGGGACCTACTCAATACAGACATTAGTACGATGTCAGATCTAGAGTTCAGAATCATCACTTTAAAGATACTAGCTGGGCTTGAAAAAAATATGGAAGTTATTAGAGAAACCCTTTCTGGAGAAGTAAAAGAACTAAAATCCAACCAAGTAGAAATCAAAAAGGCTATTAATGAGGTGCAATCAAAAATGGGGGCGCTAACTGCTAGAATAAATGAGGCAGAAGAGAGAATCAGTAATATAGAAGATGAAATGATGGAAAATAAAGAAGCTGAGAAAAAGAGAGATAAACAACTACTGGATCACGAGGGCAGAATTCGAGAGATAAGAGATACTATAAGACAAAACAACATTAGAATAATTGGGATCCCAGAAGAAGAAGAAAGAGAGAGAGGGGCAGAAGGTATAATGGAGCAAATTATAGCAGAGAACTTCCCTAATTTGGGGAAGGAAACAGGCATCAAAATCCAGGAAGCACAGAGAACCCCTCTCAAAATCAATAAAAATAGGTCAATACCCTGACGTCTAATAGTAAAACTTACGAGTCTCAGAGACAAAGAGAAAATACTGAAAGCAGCTCGGGAGAAGAGATATGTAACCTACAAGGGTAGAAACATTAGATTGGCAATAGACCTATCCACAGAGACCTGGCAGGCCAGAAAGGACTGGCAGGATATATTCAGAGCACTAAATGAGAAAAATATGCAGCCAAGAATAATATATCCAGCTAGTCATTGAAAATTGAAGGAGAGATAAAAAGCTTCCAGGACAAACAAAAACTAAAGGAATTTGCAAACACAAAACCAGCCCTACAAGAAATCTTGAAAGGGGTCCTCTAAGCAAAGAGAGAGCCTAAAAGCAACATAGACCAGAAAGGAACACAGACAATATACAGTAACAGTCACCTTATAGGCAATACAATGGCACTAAATTCCTATCTTTCAATAGTTACCCTGAATGTAAATGGGCTAAATGCCCCAATAAAAGACACAGGCTATCAGATTGGATTAAAAAACAAGACCCATCAATATGCTGTCTGCAAGAGACTCATTTTAGACCCAGACACCCCCAGATTGAAAGTGAGGGGGTGGAAAACCATTTACCATGCTAATGGACACCAAAAGAAAGCTGGGGTGGCAATCCTTATATCAGACAAATTAGATTTTAAACCAAAGACTGTAATAAGAGATGAGGAAGGACACTATATCCTACTTAAAGGGTCTATCCACCTAGAAGATCTAACAACTGGAAATATCTATGCCCCTAAATTGGGAGCAGCCAATTATATAAGGCAGTTAATAACAAAAGCAAAGAAACACATCGACAACAATACAATAATAGTGGGGGACTTTAACACCCCCCTCACTGAAATGGACAGATCGTCTGAGCAAAAGATCAACAAGGAAATAAAGACTTTAAATGACACACTGGACCAAATGGACTTCACAGACATATTCAGAACATTCCATCCCAAAGCAACGGAATACACATTCTTCTCTAGTGCCCATGGAACATTCTCCAGAATCGATCACATCCTAGGTCATAAATCAGGTCTCAACCAGTACCAAAAGATTGGGATCCTTCCCTGCCTATTTTCAGACCACAATGCTTTGAAACTAGAACTCAATCACAAGAGGAAACTTGGAAAGAACTCAAATACATGGAGGCTAAAGAGCATCCTACTGAAGAATGAATGGGTCAACCAGGAAATTAAAGAAGAATTAAAAAAATACATGGAAACCAATGAAAATGAAAACACTACTATTCAAAATCTTTGGGATGCAGCAAAGGCAGTTCTAAGAGGCAAGTATATAGCAATACAAGCCTTTCTCAAGAAACAAAAAAGGTCTCGAGTACACAACCAAACCCTACACCTAAAGGGCTGGAGAAAGAACAGCAAATAAAGCCTAAACCCAGCAGGAGAAGAGAAATAATAAAGATCAGAGCAGAAATCAATGAAATAGAAACTAAAAGAACAGTAGAACAGATCAACGAAACTAGGAGTTGGTTCTTTGAAAGAATTAACAAGATGGATAAACCCCTGGCCAGACTTATCAAAAAGAGAAGAGAAATGACCCTAATCAACAAAATCATGAATGAAAGAGGAGAGATCACAACCAACACCAAAGAAATACAAACAATTATAAGAACATATTATGAGCAACTCTATGCCAGCAAATTAGATAACCTGGAAGAAATGGATGCATTCCTAGAGATGTATCAACTACCAAAACTGAACCAGGATGAAATAGAAAACCTGAACAGACCTATAACCACTAAGGAAATTGAAGCAGTCATCAAAAATCTCCCAAAAAACAAAAGCCCAGGGCCAGATGGCTTCCCAGGGGAATTCTACCAAACATTTCAAGAAGAATTAATACCTGTTCTTCTGAAACTGTTCCAAAAAATAGAAATGGAAGGAAAACTTCCAAACTCATTTTATGAGGCCAGCATTACCTTGATCCCAAAACCAGACAAAGACCCCATCAAAAAGAATTACAGACCAATATCCCTGATGAACATGGATGCAAAAATTCTCACCAAAATACTAGCCAATAGGATCCAACAGTACATTAAAAGGATTATTCACCATGACCAAGTGGGATTTATCCCTGGGCTGCAAGGTTGGTTCAACATCCGCAAATCAATCAATGTGATACAATACATTAACAAAAGAAAGAACAAGAATCATATGATCCTCTCAATAGATGCAGAAAAAGCATTTGACAAAGTACAGCATCCTTTCTTGATCAAAACTCTTCAGAGTATATGCATAGAGGGTACATACCTCAATATCATAAAAGCCATCTATGAAAAACCTACAGCGAATATCATTCTCAATGGGGAAAAACTGAGAGCTTTCCCCCTAAGGTCAGGAACGCGGCAGGGATGTCCACTATCACCACTGCTATTCAACATAGTATTGGAAGTCCTAGCCACAGCAATCAGACAACAAAAAGAAATCAAAGGCATCCAAATTGGCAAGGAAGAAGTCAAACTCTCACTCTTTGCAGATGATATGATACTTTATGTGGAAAACCCAAAAGACTCCACCCCAAAACTGCTAGAACTCATACAGGAATTCAGTCAAGTGGCAGGTTATAAAATCAATGCACAGAAGTCAGTGGCATTCCTATACAACAACAACAAGACAGAAGAAAGAGAAATTAAGGAGTCGATCCCATTTACAATTGCACCCAAAACCATCAGATACCTAGGAATAAATCTAACCAAAGAGACAACAGATCTGTACTCAGAAAACTATAAAATACTCATGAAAGAAATTGAGGAAGACACAAAGAAATGGAAAAACGTTCCATGCTCATGGATTGGAAGAACAAATACTGTGAAGATGTCAATGCTACCTAGAGCAATCTACACATTCAATGCAATCCCCATCAAAATACCATCCACTTTTTTCAAAGAAATGGAACAAATAATCCTAAAATTTGTATGGAACCAGAAAAGACCCTGCATAGCCAGAGGAATGTTGAAAAAGAAAAGCAAAGCCGGCGGCATCACAATTCCGGACTTCCAGCTCTATTACAAAGCTGTAATCATTAAGACAGTATGGTACTGGCACAAAAACAGACATATAGATCAATGGAACAGAATAGAGAGCCCAGAAATGGACCCTCAACTCTATGGTCAACTCATCTTTGACAAAGCAGGAAAGAATGTCCAATGGAATAAAGACAGTCTCTTCAACAAATGGTGTTGGGAAAATTGGATAGCCACATGCAGAAGAATGAAACTGGGCCATTTCCTTACACCACACACAAAAATAGACTCCAAATGGTTGAAAGACCTCAATGTGAGACAGGAGTCCATCAAAATCCTAAAGGAGAACATGGGCAGCAACCTCTTTGACCTCAGCCGAAGCAACTTCTTCCTAGAAACATCGCCAAAGGCAAGGGAAGCAAGGGCAAAAATGAACTATTGGGACTTCAGCAAGATAAAAAGCTTTTGCAAAGCAAAGGAAACAGTCAACAAAACCAAAAGACAACCAACAGAATGGGAGAAGATATTTGCAAATGACATATCAGATAAAGGGCTAGTATCCAAAATCTATAAAGAACTCATCA
>NW_025409434.1:0-14870 GCF_002201575.2 Neomonachus schauinslandi
CAGCAGGAAGTCCGGAGCAGCACGGTGACCACAGTGCAGTCAGACAGTCCTTCTGCTGCCTACCTCTGCGGCCTCCCCCTGGCTTCCTGGATGACAGGGGGCACTGCTGCCCCACCTCTGCCCTGTGCACCAGTTGCCCAGGTGCAAAAGCATATGCAACATCACGAGTCTGGAGCCGCATTGGGCCGGCAGCTCCCTTTCCCCTACTAGTGGTACCCGGCATAGCTGGAGCTCTGCTTGTTGTAGAGCTAAAGACAATCAGCTCAAGGCCATCTGGGTTGGTTAGACTGCCACGGCCCGGCGTGAATGTGGGGCCTTGCGTTTCTGAACACAAAGTCAGTGATTGTGTTCGGTGGGTGCCGACCGGGTTCATGGTATTACAAGGAAGGGAAAGCTGTGTTGTACGATGGGAGACCCAGGGATTTAGAATATAGGGCGTCTTTACACTGTTGGCCCCAAATATAGTGAGCAAGTTCCCTTAGATTCCTTATATACAAGAAAAGTCACCTGCCTTTCTCACGTGGATTATAGCATTATAGTTCTCTTGGTTGAACTACTCAACAAAAGTCCCACTAGTAAGGGGGACTGGTTGGCTCAGTCTGTAGAGCATGTGACTCTTGATCTTGGGGTCCTGAGTTCAGCCCCATGTTAGGTGTAGAGTTTCCTTTAAAAAAAAAAAGGGAGAGAGAGATTTTACTTAACACCTTAGAAAAAGGGTGGTGGACCTGAGTGGCGCAGTTGGTTAAGTGTCTGACTCTTGATCTCACCCCAGGTTTGATCTCAAGGTTGTGAGTTCAAACCCTGCTTTGGGCATGCAGCCTACCAAAAAAATAGTTTACTTAAAAAAAGAAGTACTTCTCTTTTTTCACTATATATTCATTTTCTTATGTTTTCAATTTTCCCTGCTATTATACATGCTTACTGACATAATTTTTATGAGTCTATGATAGTCCATTTAGAGGTTTGCACTATGTGAACTAGTCCTCACATCCTATGTGAGAACTTGGTGGACCCAGGTCCTCTGGGGTCCTTGGTCTGTGTTCTCATCTCATTATGTCTTTTTCTCTTGTCTCTACTAAGGAAATCGTAGGAAAGAGAAATTTGCACCTACCCTAGTGCTATGGTTCTGAGGAGCAGGTGAGAAACCTGTGTTTCTCTCTAGCATGCTCCTCCTCAGGGTAACACATTTGCTGGCCAGCTCTCACCTCTTCTCAGTCTCTCATTTCCTGCGCCTCCCCATGGCCACCTGTGATTGTCAGTCTCTGACCTTTCTTTGCCCAAATGGTGGTTGCTAAGGGCTCCCTCAGAGCACCATCAGCACGTAAACAAAAAGAGAAGGAAGGTCACCCATGAAATCCAAAGGCTGGGTGCTTCTTCAGAAGGAAGATGTACAACCCATCACCTGGCCCATCCCCCAGGGAGGCAGGAGGTATTTGGGGGGATGGGAGAGCAAACCAAGGCTGCCCTTTTCCATGTGGTATCCCAGGCCTTGGACCACAGAGTTTTCTCTGTGCCCCTCCGTGTTGCTTTCGGCACACATCAGTATCCTCAGCAATGGTGATGCCCACTGGCTGTGCTTACCAGACCTCGCTCCTCTGGGAGACTTCTGAGCCAAGTGACCTGCCAGTGCGACCTCCTAAGGACCATTTTCATTTGCAGAGTGAGCTCTGCTGCAGAAGCTGTGTGGCCAACAGGAGAATGGGTGTCCCGGGGTAGCAGAGAAGTTTGCTCATGGATCATTGCCATGGGTCTTCTACTTCCTTTCAGTGACTGCTTCCGAATGTCCAATCAAGTTCAGCTCTGTTGGGGTAAGAAAGAGAATTCACTTCAATCTATGAGGCAGGTTATAGACAAAATAGTGACTGGGGTGCGTGGCTGCCCAGGTACTCGATAATTTAAAACCAACAGGTGATGCAGGCAATTCTCCCCTCAGCCACTCACCAGCTCAGTACGTCTGTGTGTCTACTGTCTTTTGTGGCTAGGATATTTTTCAGTATATTTACCAAATCTCCTTTCTTAAGAGATGGCCCATCTTGACAGTTGTCTAGCCTGCTTTCATCAGTGATGATTTAATGTGGCTCTAAGCTTGTATTGTTGACTTTGCTGGGCATAGACCTTCCTTCAGAAGCAGTACCTCAGGGCAAAAGGTTTGTTCCCAGTGGGCTGCAGGGTTCCACCTGGCAGTTTCCCTCCACAGGGCAATCCAGAGACAGAATCACAGATGCAGTTGCGTCTTCGTCTCATGAAGTTTGTGAAAGTCAGGGTGAGTCTCCGTGACCCATCTGGTATCCACAGTAGACCAGCCTAGTAAAATGAACAATGGTTGGAATAACCCACCCTGCCTCTCTGCAGAGCTTCACAATCTTACCAATCTCTCTCATCCCTCCAAGGATGCTGCATGGCCTCTGATTTAGTCTGAGGAAGGGCATGGTTCCAAAGGCCTCTTTTTGGTCTCCTCTTTCCTAATAAACATCAGACCAAGGTTCAGAAACCAAAGTGGGAATTGCACCAGTGCTAATATGAGTATTTCCATTCCACATTCTTGACCTGGGGAAATGAGCACAGGATGACTCTCTGGTCTCAGTGAACAAACTGTTAAATGTAGGACAAGGCTTCTTCTATTTCCACACCTTCCAAAGCCCCTACTCCAACTGTTGGGCTGGTCATGTGACAGTCCTGGTCTTTGGGCATCAACATATGTTCGGAATCATTCTATAAAAGTTCCCAGGATAGGTAGTGTTTCCCTTTTTTCCAGAGTTGGTCCCACCAGTGAATATCTGTGTCTTGGGGGACATTTGGGGAAAGTTGGGGGTGGGAGATGAGATGCATGGCACAAATGGAGAAGGTGGAAGGGTCATTTCCCAAAGGGCTCCAGTCTCTCCCTCACTCTAGGGGCTCAGAGGCCCACACTGGCTTAGGGCTTATAGCTGGGGAAGAGACCATGACTCTTCACTATAGTAATGACTCAATCTAGATATTTATTTTTTATGCTACATTGCCCAACAATTTCAACCTGGACAGACCTGATCAACTGTCCAACAGCACACACCCTTGAGGTTCCCGTCCTCTGGTTACCATTCTGGCTCCGTGGCTCCTGGGTGACTGCACACACCTTGACTCTGCTGGTTGAAGCATCCTCTCCTGCCACTCCTCACCTCCCATCTTCTCCTGCAGTGTAGGACAGCTCCCCCAGAGCTCCTCGAGGACACTGGTACCTCCCGTACCCATGCCTCTGTAAGTGTGTTGATGAAGGTAGCGCATGGATGGCTGAGTCTTTCAGCAAGCACGATTAGGGATGGCTGAGTCTTTCAGCAAGCACGATTAGGGATGGCTGAGCACACGGCACATCACAGAACCGTTTCAACATGCCTGATTCTTATGCTTCCTGACTTCTTCCTGCCTTCCTCAACGGTATACCCAAGGAAATCCCAACATTTGGCCCTTATTGACCCAATATAGCATCCAGAATATCAACACCATGTGCAAGTGGTCAGGGTCGTCCTTTAAATACCAACTCCCAACTGAGCATATTCTTATCAATGAATTCAGTCCAATCCATATCTTTCTTTTGTCCCTTTGCTCTACCACTCTCACAACATATTCCAGCCCTGCCACTCAGGCTTTGGCCAACACAGAAGGGCTAGCTTCTCTAAGCTGTCAGTGTATCGTCTCTCCTTCAGGAAAGGCCTCGGAACATTCTAAATGGCTAATTTTCAAATTTTTTTCTTTTCTTTCTTTTTTTTTTTTCTTTTGAGAGAGATAGAAAGTGACCATGAGTGGGGGCGGGGGTGGGGTGGGCGAGAATCCCAAGTAGGCTCCATGCTCAGCATGGAATCCAATGCAAGGCTCAATCTCACAAGCCTAAGTTCGTGATATGAGCCAAAATCAAGAGTCAGACACTCAACCAACTGAGCCACTCAGTCGCCCACAAAATTTATCTTTAGATCAACTTCTATTATGAGCTCCTATCAATACAGAGCAATGAAGTCAAGCAATTCTTTCATCCTATAGAAAAACTTCCCCCTGAGGAAAGAGTGACTCTGCAGGGACCAACAGAAATTACACATCAAGCTAATCCTGGACTATAAAACAAGGGGGAAAATCATTTTAGGGTGATGGATATATGTGCATCACCTTCATTACAGTGATTGTTTTACTGGTATGCACATATATCAAGAGTCTTGAAATTATACACTTAGATCTATGGAAGTTTTGGTTACATAATTATACTTCAAAAGGCTATAAAAATATCCAAAGACTCACACACCTAGGAAGGTAAATACTCTGTACTTATTGATCTGAAATAGTTACGGAAAAAGACAACTCATCTCAAAAAATCCAACCACATCATAATGAGGAATTCTGGTAGGTCAGAAGAATGGAATGGAATAGAATAAATTCACTAAGGTACTTGAACTATAGGAAGCTAGAAGGTAATATATTGATGTCCTATATGCTCTCCAATTTCCCTCTTGACATACACTTTCCTTCTTAAAAATTTTATCTATTTCTTTGAAAGAAAGAGAGCGGGAGCACACATAGAGGCAGGGGCGAGAGGGGCAGAGGGAGAGGCAGAAACAGACTCCCTGCTGAGCCCGATGTGGGGCTCCATCCCAGCACCCTGAGGTCATGACCTGACCTGAAGGCAGCCGCCCAACTGACTGAGCCAACCAGGTGCCCTAATATCTAATATTCCCTTTTTTTGTTAGTTTCTACCTTCTTACCTATTTTATCTACTTCTTGACCCTCACCTTGGCAAATCATGTATATGTTCTCTGTATCTATGAGTTCGAGTTACTGTGTTTTTTGTTTTCTGGTTTGCTTTAGATTCCACATATATGTGAACCCGTGGTATTTCTCTTTCTCCTTCTGATTTATTTCACTTAGTACATCCCCTTGGCTGTTATGAATTATGTGGCAATGAATGCAGGTGCGTACGTATCTTTATGAGTTAGCGATTTCAGTTTCCTTGATTTTAACACCTAGGAGGGGAATTGTTGGATGATATGGTTATCCTATTTTGAAATTAGTTTCCCTGAAGTAATCTGTATCCCCTACGTGAGTCTTGAATTCACGACCCGCAATCAAGAGTCACACACTCTTCTGACTGAGCCCGCCAGGAGCCCCTCACATTGAATTTTTTGAGAAAACTTGATACCATTTTCCATAGTGGCTGCACCCATGGACAATCCCAACAACAGAGCTTTCCTCCACATTTTGGTCGACCCGTGTTATTTCTGGTCTTTTTACCACTAGCATTTCTGACGGGTGTCAGGTGCCATCTCTTTGGGTTTTGATTTGCATTTCCCTGGTGACACATGGTGTTGAACCTCCCTTTACGTATTTGTTCGACATCTGCGTGTTTTCTTTGGAACAATGTCTATTCTGAACTCTGCCAATTTTGTAACTTCTATTTGTTTTTGTGTTTTTGAGTTGTATGAGTCTCTGATAATTTGGATATTAAGTCTTTATCAGTTAGGCAGTTTGCAAATATTTTCTCCCATTCACTATGTTGTCTTTTCACTGCGTTGATAATCGGTGACCCTCACGAGTGTCTGCAGTTGGCCCTGTCTGTTCTTCTAGGTCACAGTGCCCTACATGCTGAAAGGAGACCCGAACTACAAAACACATTCTTCTCTAGCCTGACCATACCCCACATCCAGGTCAGAACACCTCGAAAACCTGTCACCTGCTGCTCTACCTGGCCAAGAATCAGCCCCTCCCCTCATGCCCATGGGTGCGGCTGCAACCCTCTCAGGACCTTCAACACCCCTCAAAAGGCCCAGCCTGACAGAAACTCGGGGCTCACATGTCTCTTGGTGTCTGGCCCCTCTCTTCCCGGGGAGAGTGAACCCACTCTGTCCTGCTTGTGGCTCTACTCTTTGTGCAATTCCTTTTTTTAAATTTATTCTTATTTATTTTTAATTTTTTAAAAATATTTTATTTTTTTATTTGACAGAGAGTGAGATAGTGAGAGCAGGAACACAAGCAGGGGGAGTGGGAGAGGGGGAAGCAGGCTTCCCGCTGAGCAGGGAGCCCAAAGCGGGCTCCATCCCAGGACCCTGGAATCATGACCTGAGCCGAAGGCAGACACTTAATGACTCAGTGACCCAGGTGCCCCTCTTTGTGCAATTCTTTGCCGCCGGCGGCACCGGCCACCCTAACCCTAACATCAGAATACATTACATCTTCCAAAATTAGAGAAAAATGATACTCATCATTAAATCTGTTTAGAGTTTATTCTTTTCTCTTAATCCCCACTTGATCCCTACCAGGGTCTTCATGACTTCCCGCATAAGCATCCAAGAGCTTCCCCAGGGTCCGGCTTTTCTATGCCCTAGTTCCTCATGCATCACCTGGCTCCACCCACGGCTCCTCCTCCTGCCCTTCCACCCCTCATAAGGACCCTGGTGGTCCTGCTTCTCATTCCCACAAGACCTCCCTCCCTCTAGCGGGCAGTGCTCTCAACACTGCCCCCCAGAGCCCACATCCTGTAACTGCCCTGTAACTGCCCCGTAGGGGTAAATCAATACTTCCTGCTCTAGAAAGCCCTGTCTTACCTGCAGAACTGGGGCAGTGACTCTCCACCCAGTCTTTTCCACTGTGCCCACGCAGAAGCCCTGAGCCCCCAGCAGGGGTCCGCAGCACACTGTCATGGTTGCGAGGTGTAGCTCAGCTTTCGCCGCCTGGGCCAAGGCTCTGAGGCACACTGTCCAAGCCCTCAACTCTTGAAACCTCACTTTTCTCACCTACAAAATGGAGAAATTAATGTCTATGTCATAAGAATGGATGCCAATAAAATAGAACAGTCTGTGTGACTCCGTGAGAATAGTATGCCTGGTCCACATTAAACAATAAAATAAAGCAACTTGAATCAAACCAGAGTGTAGATCAGATGAGCCTGGGTTCAAGCCTCCACACAGCCAATAGTCACACATCCCCAGGCCAGTTTCTTAACTTCGCACGTCTCAATTTCCTCACTGAAAAATGGGTGTAGGTGTGATAATCCATTTATTCCTCTATTCATAAGAACACCACCAGATTGTGTGGTACCATACATCAGGCCCTGGGCCACAAGGTAGGGATGCAAGGACAAGAAAGGAGCACTCCCAGCACTGGGGGCACAGAGCCACCTAGAACACAGACCGCAGAATCACAGTCCTGGCTAAATCCTGGAGTCCCCTGAGCAGCGTAAACAATCCTGATGCTGGGCTCTGCCCAGGGATTCTGAGCAGGGGGCCTTGAGGTGTGGCTTTAGGAGGGATTCAGAGCTTCCCCTCAGACCCCAATAGGCAGTACACATTGAAAACTACTGCTTTCGCACTCTCAGAGCATTCCTTTACACCTGATTTGTTGCAGAACATTTCCCCCAGAGCTTGTTTGAAGTACTGAGGACACAGAGGTAGGGTGGTCTTCAGTCCTGGGACAGGGTGTCCCACTTCACAGCTGAAACATTGTGTCAGCTCAAAGGGAGTCAGAAGCTCCACTGGAGGTCTGGTGGGTGGGTTGGCTCCAATCTTATCTGTTTACAGCTGATAACAAGGAAGAACCTTCCCCAGAGCCAGGGATCCGCTGCCTCACACGAGGCTTCCAGCCCTTCTCAGGCAGCTGCTTCCAGCTGGGCATTGCTCACCAAGGGAACCTGGGTTTCTCTGCCCTGAAATGCAAAGCACTTTTTTACAATGCCTGTGGGTAAATGAGAGCATGTGACAGCCCTTTCCCTTCCTGGAGCTGCCTTAGGCAAACAGCCAGAGACAGGACATTCCATCCCTCTTTCTGGCTTCTCAATCCTGTCTTGCTGGCAAGACATTTCCTTTGCTTTTCCTACAGGTTCCTTGTAAAGTGTATATTTTCAGAACCATATTTGACACAGAAGTTATCATGATTTCTGAGATTTGGTTTCAAAGACTCCAGAAAAAAAAAATGGGGGTGGGTGCTGAATAAATGAGATTGGCAAAGGTTGACACTTAATCTCTGAACCCCAGTTCAGTGAATCATTATCCTGCTTCTTGGGTATATTCAAAAGCGACCACAAACAAAATATAATGAAAGGCAGTATGGGAGGAAATACAATATTGGATACTACTCTTAGAACGTTAATGTCATAAGAATGGTTTGAATTCGTTCGATATTATCATGTAAACTGAAGTTTTAAAATTTCTTATTCAAAGAAATATAGCCCTTTAGATTACACATGGTTTTATTTTAGCGTACAACCCATTTTGCTCAAAAGAGTTTCTCTTGATTTAGAGTCATAAACGTTTATATATAACTAAACTATGCGGCGAACAAGTAATAAGCATTAGGTTCAAAGGTATTTGTCATGCCTGCAATCACAGATGCTTGCCCGAAGGTGTGAGGGGTCCTCCTCCAGAGAGTTTGCCTAGCCAGGTCTCCTGGTCCCGCCGGGGTCCTGGCAGCTCACAGAACGAGTCCTTGGGAGGCCCACAGGAGCCAGGCTCACCAATTCCCTTGGCTCTATTGCTTTATTTATCAGCCTCTGGAGTAAATCTCACATTTAAAGGTTTTGAAAATGAAATCAGTATCAAAGACTATTTCACCCTTGGAGGAAGCAGGCTATTTCTAGAAAGCTGTTTTTATATTAAAATCACAGGACGATTTGCCCCAGAGTGGCAAAGCATCCTCTTCAGTGATGATAAAAGGGCCCAAGGCCTTATTTTGGCAATCACTCCCTTCTTGGATCCAGAGCTTAACATCAGACAATGACTGGGGGAGTGCCCTCCCAACTCCGTGGTCTTCACACACTGAGCACCCTGTAGGCTTCTTCTCATAAAATTACCTATTGTTTGAAGATCTAACTGCCACAGGGACTTAAACTAAGCCTCCGTTGCCTCTCCTTTTACATGGGGGATAATAAAAACACTGCCCCAGAGGCATGCTGTATTAAATGGGCAATGTATATGACACAGTCACCACTGTGCTGGGCAGAGACAAAAGGCTCAGTCTGTGGAAGGATCGATACATCCTCAGAAATCATTCGTGGGGAAATGTCTCCCTTTATATTCATGCTCCCCAGTCAAGACTTTTGGGACCCATGTCCCACCCAAGGGCTCCCTTCTCTAGCTGGGCCCTCACCACCATACAAGGGTATGCAGTATGAAATTTCCATTTTCCTGTGGAAACTTTTCTTGTTGAGATTTTAATTGTGTTTTGTGTTTTGTTTTGTTTTTTCGGTGAGGGAAAGGCTTGTTGCCTTAGCCACCAATGCTGACATCAGGGATTGACTACTCCTGTTGCTGTCAGCCCTGTTAACACCACTGAGGGGAGAATCAGCCCAAGTCTCCAGCCCTCACCGCACCCCCACCAGGTGCGGTGGGGACACCTGGAGGGGGACAGTCCTGGAGGCTCAGCATGGACCCTGCCTGTCACAGCAGCTCACTGCCTAATGGGCTTCCACAGCAGAACGCAGCGATCTCACTGCTGTTTCTCACGGCCTAGAGAAGAAGAGGAAAGATCTGTTTCTTCCTTCCTTACCCGTCTTATGTCCTAATGCAGGTATTCCACGACCTGGAGTAAAGATCCCTTCAAATACAAAACCCGGTAAGACTCGACTTCCTTGCAAACAGAGCTACACTTCCTTGGAAATTGATCTTCAATGTACTGAAGAGAGAAAGAGACGCTTATACCAGACCTGTCAGTGGGAAATGACCCGGAGACACCCTGTTAGGTGAGGACACACATCATCCAGATCTCAGGGCCAAGAGGGGCATCCAAAAGCCTCCAGAATAAATAAACTGCAGTGCATGCACAAATGTTCCTTCTCATTAAGGGACATGCACACTTCCTTGGTCTCAAAATCTAAGTCACAACAACATGAATTAAGTTACATCTACAAGTTACAAAATGATGGCATAATAGTTATTATGCATTACCTATTGAATATACTTATGTTTATATATGATTGCTTTACATTTTAAGCATATGCACATTTCTACTTTTAATATTTTAAACTTCAATAATTTTCTTTAAACATTCTAGGCTTCTGTTTTTTGTCAGTTTGGCATTACACATCATCCACTTGGGAGACAACAGTAAGAAACATTTTATTTATACTCCCTTTAGTCATCATCAGTCTCATACTTTCAATGTTTTCAAAAGGTTATCAAGGAGAGAAACATAAGGGTAACAGAGAAGAAATCAACAATGCTACAGCCCAGAAGCTCCAGCAGAAAACACTCATCTGGACCCTCAATAACTCTGGGGAGGGGAAAGGAAGCATGGATGGCTGGCGGCCCCAGGATTCAAGTCCCTACCTCAGGGCTTTCCAAGGTGGTAAGTGGCCTTGTCCCCCAAATAGCTTTGTGGTCATCTCCGTCACTGGTCTCCCAGTTTAGGATCTGAGAGCAACCTGGAATACATTAAGAATAAAATGAAAACCCCAACAGAGTTCATTTTATCATCTTCACAGGATGATCTACTATAAAGCGAAAACTGTGTCCGAGCGACGTGCTCCTTTGCTGTGAAAACAAGTTGTGCCCTTTCATTGGTACAATGTTGCATTTGCACACAGGACTAGAGGAGTGTGATTGAAACATATTCCAAACAACTATCCCACTCCAAGTGCAAAGTGCACCCTTGTTCGGCTTATTGCAGACCCTCTGGCTCCAGACCCCAGGTCTCTGGCTGGGGGCGGGGGGGGGATGATGATGTCCCTCTGGGGGGGACAAGGGGTTCGGAGGGTTTTCTGTAGTCATCAAAAGCTGTGGGCGGTCCCCGCCCTGAAGGCCTGGTTTTAATCCCTGTCCAGTCAAGTCACAGCCTGACTTTCACATAGGAAAGAAGGAAGAGAGAAAATGCTACTTGCTGGGGCCAGGGTTTCTCCTTGGGTCCTGAGCGGGTTCCTGACCCTCCAGGACCCCTGGCAGTTCATTTTGAATCCTTAAGTTAACAAGCAGGGTTTAGCTGAGCAAACACACATGGGCATGGAGGGGAAGTTTCCTGCCTCTCGGGGGAGGCTCATGAGGCGCTCTCTGGGGGCATCACCGCGAAGCCAGGAGGCAGCCGACGCCAACACCCAGGTGACCCCCAGCAGGCGCGCCCCCGCTGCTGCGCTGCTGCAGGAATGGCGGCACCTGCGTCTTGGGCTTGTACGGTGGTTGTGTTTTTAACTTTTTGAGGAACCTCCATACTGTTTTCCACAGTGTCTAGACCAGCTTGTTTCCTCATCAATAGTGCAAGAGGGTTCCTTTTTCACATCCTCACAAACACTTGTTCTTTCGTTGTGTTGATGTTGATTTTAGCCATTCTGACAGGTATGAGGTGGTATCTCATTATAGTTTGATTTGAGTCTCCCTGATGATGATGATATTGAGCATCTTTTCATGTGTCTGTGGGCCAATGGGACGTCTTCTTTGGAAAAATGTTTGTTATGTCTTCGGTCCATTTTTAATTGGATGATTTGTTTATTGGGAGTTGAGCTGTGTAAGTTCTTTATATATTTTGGAAATTAGCCCTTTATTGGATAGCTGTTCGCAAATACTTTCTCTGATTCTGGAAGTTGTCTTTAATTTTCGTTGATTGTTTCCTTTGCTGTACAGAAGCTTTGCATTTTGAGGTAGTCCCAGTAGTTTATATTTTATTGCCCTTGTTCAGGAGATCTATCTGGAAAAATGCTGCTAGGGGCGCCTGGGTGGCTCAGTCGTTAAGCGTCTGCCTTTGGCTCAAGTCATGATCTCAGGGTCCTTGGATTGAGCCTCACATCGGGCTCCTGGCTCAGCGGGAACCCTGCTTCTCCCTTTCCCACTCCCCTGCTTGTATTCCTGTTCTTGTTATCTCTTTCCCTCTCTCTGTCAAATCAATAAAAAAATCTTGAAAAAATAAACTTTTAGAAAAATGTTGTAACAGCTGATGTCAGAGACATTACTCCCTGTGCTTTCTTCTAGCATTTTTATGTTTTCAGGTCTCATATTTAGGTCTTTAATTCATTTTGAATTTATTTTTGTGTATGGCATAAGAAAGTGATCCAGTTCATTCTTTCCCATGTAGCTGACCAGTTTTCCCAGCACCATGGTTGAAGAAATGTTCTTTTGCCCACTGGACATTCTTTCCTGATTTTTTTGAAGATTGATTGACTCTAAAATTGTGTTTGTTTATTTTTTTTCTGTTATGTTCTGTTGATCTATGTGTCTGTTTTTGTGCCAGTAACATACTGTCTTTATTAAAAAGCAATGTAATATCATTTAAATCTGGAATTTTAATATTTCTCTTTCAAAACTATTCTGGCTATCAGGGTCTTTTCTGGTTCCATTTAATTTTAGGACGTTTTTGTTCTAGTTCTGTGAAAAATATTATTGGAATTTTGATAGGATTGCATGACATGTATAGATTGCTTTGGGTAATACATTTTAACAGTGTTTGTTCTCCAATCCATGAGCATGGAAAGCCATTTCATTTCTTTGTTTTGTCTTCAATTTCTTTCAATGTTTTATAGTTTTCAGAGTAAAATTCTTTCACCTCTTTAGTTAGGTTTATTCCTAGGCATTTTATTGTTTTTAGTGCAACTGAAAATGGGATTGTTTTCTTAAATTCTCTTTCTGTTGCTTTATTATTAGTATGTAGAAATGCAATGGATTTCTCCACATTGATTTTGTATCTTGTGACTTTACTGAAGTAATTGATCAGTTCTAGTATTTTCTTGGTGTTTTTTTTTCAGGTTTTCTATATACAGTACCATGTTACCTGCAAATAGCAAAAGTTTTACTACTTCCTTACCAATTCAGATGCCTTTTATTTATTTTTGTTGTCTATTTGCTGTAGCTAAGACTTCTAGTTCTATGCTGAATAAAAGTGGTGAGGGTGGACATTGCTGTCTTGTTCCTGACCACAGAAGAAAAATCTCAGTTTTTCCTCATTGAGTATGGTGTTTGTTGTGGAGTTTCATATATAGCTTTTATGATGTCTCTATAGATGTTACCTCTAAAGTTACTTTGTGGAAGGTTTTTATCATGAATGGATAGTGTGCCTTGTCAAATGCTTTTTCTGTGTTTTTGAAATAATCATGTGATTTTTAACCTTTCTCTTACTGATGTTATGTATCATGTTAATTGATGCATAAATACCGAACCACACTGGCATCCTCGGAATAAAATGATATTTTTAATGTATTGTTGGATTGTGTTTACTAGTGTTTCATTGAGGATTTTTGCATCTATATTTATCAGAGATATTAGCCTGCAGATCTCTTTTTTAGTGGTTTATTTATCTGGTTTTGGTATCAGGGTAATGCTGGCCTCATAGAATAAATTTGGAAGATTTCCTTTTCTTCTATTTTTTGGAATTATTTGAAAGGATTAGATGTACCAGTTTTTGTTTGTTTTTTTTTTAATTTTTGTTAGAATTTACCTGTGAAGCCAACTGGTCTTATAATTTTGTTTTTGGGAGTTTTTTTTATAGTACTGATTCAGTCAACTTGTTGAAATCAATCTATTCAAATTTTCTATTTCTTCCTGCTTCAGTTTTGGTAGGTTATATGTTTCTAGGAATTTATCTATTTTTTTCTGTTTTGGCTAATTTGTCAGCATGTTGCTTTTCATCATATTTTCTTATAATTGTATTTCTGTGGTTTTGGTGATTTCTCCTCTTTCATGTTTGATTTTTGTGTCCTTTCACATTTTTTTTTTTTTGTTGAAGTGGGTGGCTAGAACTCTGTCCATTTTTAAAAATATTAGAGAGAGTTTGTGAGAGAGTGGGGGGAGGGGCAAAGGGAGAGGAAGAGAGAGAATCTCAAGCAGACTGCTCACTGGGAGGGAAGCCCCGCACGGGTCTCAGTCTCACAACCCTGAGATCATGACCTGAGCCAAAATCAAGAGTCAGACACTTACCCTATTGAGTCACCCAAGTGCCCCTAGAACTATCAATTTAGTTGAACTTTTCAAAGAACCAACTCCTGGTTTTGTTGATTTGTTCTATTGTTTATTCATTTTCAACATAATTCATTTATTTCTGCTCTAACCTTTACTGTTTCCTTCCTTCTGCTAGTTTGGGGTTTGTTTGAATTCTTTTTCTAGTTCCTTTAGGTGTAAGGTTAGGTGTTTATTTAAGATTTTTCTTACTTACTGAGGTAGGCCTGTATTGCTATAAACTGCACTCTTAGAACACCTTTTGCTGATGTATTTTGGAGAGTATTGTCTTCATTTTCTTTTGTTTCCAAGGACTTTTTAAATGGTTCTTTGATTACTTGGTTGACCCATTCATTGTTTAGTAGCATGCTATTTAACCTCCATGTATTTTTGGACTTTCTGGAATTTTTCTTGTGTTTGGTTTTGTTTCTTTGTTTGTCTATTTTTCTTGTGGTTGATTTCTAGTTTTATGGCATTTGGGTCAAAAAAGATGCATGGTATAACTTTGATCTTTATGAATTTGTTGATGCTTTTTTTGTGGCCTAATATGTGATCTGTTCTGGAGAATATACCATGTGCACTTGAAAAGAATGTGTATTCTGCTGTTTTAGAATGGACTGTTCTGAATAATTCTGTTAAATCCATCTGGTCAAGTGTTTATTCAAAGCCATTGTTTCCTTGTTTATTTATTTATTTATCTATCTATCTATCTATTTATTTATTTATTTATTTATTTATTTGAGAGTGGGGCAGAGGGAGAGGGACTGGGAGAATCTTCAGCAGGCTGCATGAGTGGAGCCTGACACGGGGGCTTCCTCTCCCAACCCTGAGATCATGCTCTGATCCTAAATCAAGAGTCAGACACTTAACTGCCTGAGCCACCCAGAAGCCCCAACTGGTTGATTTCCTGTTCGGATGATCTGTCCACTGATGTAAGTGGAGTTTTAAAGTCCTCTACTCCTATTGTATTACTATGAATTAGTTTCTTAATGTTTGTTATTAAGTATTTTA
>NW_025409435.1:0-14866 GCF_002201575.2 Neomonachus schauinslandi
TGTGGGGCTCGATCCCAGGACCCTGAGACCATGACCTGAGCTGAAGGCAGACGCTTAACAACTGAGCCACCCAGGCACCCCAAAAGTTTATGACTTTTAATACATTTTCAGTTTTGGAGAATCGATAGTGACGAACTTGAGGCTTTTTCTAGAAGGTTCAGTTAAGGTAAAGGAATGTGGCAACAGACTCAGTGTGGACCAGAATTTCTCAAATTTTAGTGAATCATCCGAGACCTTGTTAAAAATGCACATTGTGAGCAGCAGGTCTGGGATTCTGCCGTCTGACTTCTCAGGTGATGTTAGTGTTGGTGGTCCTTGGGTCATGTGCTCCATAGCAAGGATGTAGACTTCCCTTTAGAGAAATCTGGAAGGGCCATGGGATAGTTCAAGACATAATAGGATCAAGGAAAAGCATTATTTTGTTTTTATTGCTGAGCATGTTTTTAGCTAGAGGGGAGCAAGGAGATGCAGAAATAGAGGTTATAGATGTAAGATACTACTGCTAAACAAAAAGGAAAGAAGTGGTGGAGATAATCCATAATAAAAGGGATGTAAAAGCAGAACAATCAAGACCATAGACCCAGAAATTACTTTTTTTTAAAGATTTATTTATTTTAGGGAGAGAGAAAGAGAGAGCGAGCGAGCGACCAGGGCGAGGGGCAACGGGAGAGGGAGAGAGTATCCTTAAGCAGACTCCCTGCTGAGCCTGGAGCCCGATGTGGAGCTCAATCCCAGGACCCCGATATCATGATCTGAGCCGAAATCAAGAGCCAGACACCCAACCGACTGTGCCACCCAGGCGCCCCCAGAAATTACTTTTGAAGAAGGTGGCTAGTGAAGGGAAGGAGGGAAGAAAGAAAGGCATGTTAGCTAGGAAATTTTGGAGTTGATGAGGAAACTCGAGAGAATTCACTTTAGGTGGCTTGAGTGTATTTGCACTAAAACAGATTAAATTATAGCTGCTCCGTAAAGAATACTGAAAGCAGATGGAGTGCTAAACTTGGGGTAAAACAGCCACTCCTTCATCCTCCTCAGATCTATGGGACACCAAAGATCTCTCTTGTATTGGTATTCATTATTCCAATGAGATTAATTTGAATATGGAAGCTTTGGCTGTTTTTGTTTTTTTTTAAGATAGCTAATTTTTTGATATGATAGCTGTTTCAAAAAAACCTTTTAAAGACTAACATGATCTACCAAATCTAACTAATTTTGGAAACCAAAGCGATTATAGGGTTCATTCCCTAAATGCTACAATTGTTATTATCAGTAAGTATGACACTGAATACATATATTTGCATTTTTTTTCAATATTTATACTGGGGTCATATTTCTCTCTTGTCGCTGCCCGAACCCACCTTCCTATCTCCAGAAACAACACCAAAACCTAATGTAATCATTTTCAGAGCCAAGCATGAGGATTCAGCTTAGTACTAACTGCATGAATGTTTAGTTGGCTTTCACGTTTACGTATAATTAACTGTATGTCCATTTTGCTTTTTAGATTCTCCGAAAAGATATCCTTACGTGAAGGTAAAACTTTTATATTTTTATTTTGAATTTTTAACTACTGATTGTATGAAAGGTACATCATGTCTTAATCATATTGTTTCAATACCCATTCAGCCTACCGTTGAAGTGAAAGATTCTTTTCCTAAGAAAACAGTAGAAGTCAAGGACAAACAAACATCCAACTCAGGTAAATTTTACAATGCAAATTTAACAGTGAAAAGAAGTAGACTAAAATATTTGAAATGCTCACAGTCTTCTTACTCTGAATTCTTATTTTTTTTTTTTTTGGTGGCAAATTTAACTGAAGGATTTGACATAAACAAGGTAGATACCACTGTTGATACCCATGTTTCAACAAAATATATTTATAAACATAAGAAAAAGAGATTTTTAAAATGTAAGCTTTAGCTGTAGTTTCCACTTTTATGTTTTGAAATCCTGAAGTTCCCAGTTTGGAATCCCATTACTTCCTTGGGATTCCCAGAAGTTAATTATTAGACTCTCAGATTTTTCCAGTGTTCACAATGTTTATTTCAATTCTGACCTTTCCCTAGAGTAAAGCTTCACTTGCTATCATGTCAATTGTGTTTTAAGTTTATTTATTCTTAGTGTTATTATGTTGATCATCTTAAGCCAAACAGATGTTCTGATTAGCGGACTCTGTGTGTGTGTGTGTGTGTGTGTGTATGTATGGTGTCTTTGATTATTAAAACTGCGGGAAGTAATTAGTTCTATCCTAATATTTGGTGGACACAGTCTTTTAAAACCATAATTCTGAAACTTATTGGCCTTAGGGTCCTTTTATACTATTTAAAAATTATTGGGAATTCCAAAGAACTTCTATTTAAGTGTTGATATTTACCATATTAGAAATTAAAACAAGCATTTAAAATACAAGCATACACGATCATACATTGTTAGCCGTTAGAGCTCTGACCCACTAATCATGCGAATTGTGATACTATCACGTATCCTATCTTTAGAAAACTTCACCGTACACTTAATAAGAGAATGAGAGCGAAAATGTCAAATAACCTTTATCATTATTGAATGGATGGATCTTGGAACTCCAGGGATTCTCAAATGACATGGGAGAACTGTTTTAAACCATGTACAGGTTTCATGGATACAAAATGATAAAGGGGCCCTTGTGGTGAAATGGGCATTAAGGTTTCATTTCTGCATTTCTTGCCTTTTTCTTTCCCTTGTCTTAAGAGGTTTAAATCAGACAATCTTGTTTAAAAAAAAAAAAGGAAAGAATTTTTGTTATATATTCATTTTCTGTTTCATGGCACTGTAGTTTTTGGATCTAACGTGGACTGAGACTGACTGTGTTTTTACATGGAAATGATTAGATCACCCGAGGCTTTCATTTCTCAGATAAATTTATGATGTTTGTCCAAGGCTTAAAAATTTCTGAAGATAGGGACGCCTGGGTGGCTCAGCCCGTTGAGCGTCTGCCTGTGGCTCAGGTCATGATCCCAGGATCCTGGGATCGAGTTCCACATTTGGCTCCTCGCTCAGTGAGGAACCTGCTTCTCCCTCTGCCCCTGCTGCTCCCCGTGCTTGTGCGCTCTTTCTGTCTCTTCCTCCTCTAACCAAAGGAATATCCGAATAAGAATTATGAGAAAGTAATTTCCTTTGGGCTCGTTTTTAGCATTCACTTGAGAGTAGGTAGCAGGATTATATTTAGAACTTTGGGACCAGTTGGGAATACTAGGTAGAGATCTAAAGATTGCTTACTCAAAACATAGTTTCTTAGCTTTATTTTGTAGCTCTAAATTCACAAGTATTGGTCAAGCTATATTCATTGTAACTAAAAAAAGCACCTTCCCAAAACAAATATTAAAATATTTCCTATGTTCTGTATGACTTTTGTTTTAGAGTTGGCTTTCCCAGCAGTAATGGGAATAGTTGAGAATTTACTATATAGTATCATCTTCTCAGCTATGTATGCATAGTCCATCTCCTTGTTTTATTATTTTTATTTTATCTCTTTAGAGAGAGAGAGATGGGGGGAGGAGGGAGAGGGAGAGAGAGAATCCCAAGCAGGCTTCACGCTCAGCACAGGGCCTGATGGGGGGACTCAGTCTCATGACCCTGAGATCATGACCTGAGCCTAAATCAAAAGTTGGACACTTAACTCACTGAGCCACCCAGGTGCCTCTTTATTATTATTATTGTAATTTAAAATTTTTATTGATTTGAGAGAGAGGGAAATTGAGAGAACGAGTGGGAGGAGTGGCAGAGGGAGAAGCAGACTCCCAGCTGAGCAGGGAGCCCGATGCGGGACTTGATCCCAGGTCCGTGGGATCATGACCTGAGCCGAGGCAGCCGTTTAACTGACTGAGCCACCCAGGCACCTCCCTTTGTTATTTTGAATAAATAAATGGAATATTGGTTTTAAGGAGCACTATATTATTTAAAAATAATATATGGAAAGTCCATTTTAATTCTACTAAGATACTCTGCCTATTGATTAACCACATCTGATGTGTCTCTACTTAATGTACCAGTTCATTCCATGCCTTTTATCAGTCTTTGATCAGGTCTGTACTAATAAATCGTACAGTATTTTTTTCACCCCCATAGTTTTATGTTCTTTCTTTCCTTGTAGAATTAACACTGTATTTTCAAAAGATTTTCAATCATCTCCTAGAGTAATGCGTACAGGCAGTAAATCCAAAGTTATTTACCTATACAAGTGACTTGTTTGCTGTTACTTCTTCATGAGCTTGGTAGATCCAAGAAGTAGGACTTTTAAAATACCTACAGGCTCCTGTAACAAAGGAAGATCTGAAACACAAATTATAAATACAAGCAACTTAAAACAGTTCATGCAGATTGTTTCTCTTCTCACTTGATGCCTTTTATAAAGTAATGAGCAAAGTTAGTCTCTAGGGACCCAAGATTGTGTGTTTATTCATTTAATACAGATTTATTCTGTACTGTGCCCTGATCATTTTATGGCCTCAATATTTCTGGAACCATTCTGTCAGTGCAGGTGTACTTCATCTTTATTTTGCCTTACTGCCTTCTAATTCATCTCCCATCTTTTATTACAGTGCCCCTCAAATTCATCCCTCTCCACAGCATTTAGAGTGATCTGTCTCAAATGTAAATATGACTCTGAACCACTGTTGAAAATATATTTGTGTCCAGGTATCTTAAAATTACATATAAAGCTTTCATAATCTTGACTTCTTCTTAGATCCCTGTATTTTAGACAAATATTTACCCTGTTGTGTGCTTCTCTCCCTTTTAGACAAATATTTACCCTGTTGTGTGCTTCTCTCCCTTGTCTTACTACAGCCTTGCATACTCTCCCCATTTTCCTCCCTCTAACCCCTTTGAATCTGGCTGACCTCACTGTTTCCAGTTTCAGTTCAGGCATTATCTCCAGAAAAACCATTCCTGACACCTTTTATCTACATGCTTCTTTAAACCTGGGTGCCTAGCACTTACGGGAAACTCCGTAAATAATTACTGAGTAAAATAAAGAGTGTAGACACAGAAATGACTTAAGGGATTGCCCCATACAGGTGCACCTGGTTGGCTCAGTCAGTTGAGTGTCCAACTCTTGATTTCGGCTCCGGTCATGACCTCAGAGTTGTGAGATAGAGCCCTGTGTGGGGTTCAGTGCTGGGCTTGGAGCCCGGTCAAGATTCCCTCTCTCTCTGCTCCTCCCCCTCTCCAAAAAAAAGAGAGAGAGTGAGAGAGATTGTCCCATACAGTCCAGGAGCAAAATAAGAGATATATAAAGAAGTAATTTACAGTTCAGGTGGTGAAGATACACTAGAAAAATCGGTAAAGGACTAAGGTAGCCCTGAAGAAAGAGACACCTATTCATCTGGGGAAGAAGAGCCATAATCAAGGATGACTTTACATAGCAGTCTGTGTCCTAAAAGATGTGAAGAAATTTATCAAGTAGTAGAGGAAAACATTTCAGGAATGTTCCCACTCATCAGGGACATACACCCATAGGAAGCTTGTACACTAATAAAGGCATAAAAAATACTAATAATTTTGGAAACCATGAATAATGTTGTAGTTGAAGCTTTGGGTGTTAAGAGGTGCTGTTACAAGATAAAGAATAGTCTGTTGTGATTTTATATGTTTCTGCTGCATTATAAAATTTTGTTTCTGATTGTTTTGTTCATTGATGTTAGGTGGATGAACCTGTGAATGAATCTTTGAGATGTTTGTATGTCTTTAACCTGGTGACATTTAGTATTTCCCAAATGGTTTGTTGAAGTTTTCTATAATTAAAAGTATTTCTTAAAGTAAATATTCAGCTAAAGATTAAGTTTAATTTAAACTCTCAATAGATAATATGTTATTTTCTATTTTTAAGAAGGTAATAGCTTTTATCTAACCATTCTAAGTAGTCCATTTTAACTAAATATATAGATTGGCCAGCAGAACTAGACTTAGAAAGGACATCAGAGGAAGAGCAAAAAAGACTTGATGAAAGTGAAAATAACCACCTAAAGGTATGTAAAAAGTTAAATTTAAATTTCCGATTTTATATTGTTTTTCCTGCTTTAATAATGTAACATAGTTCAAATGAAATGATCTTTTGAATGGACATATTGAAGTCAATAGATTATAATTTAATATTTAGTTTTTATAAAATTTTACAAGTTACAAAACTTAAAATATAGTTAGAATTTATAGTAACTGATAGCTAAACTTCATCCTTGGAATTAAGATAAAAAAAATTCCTGAATATTGTGTGCTTCTTCACATTTTTGTAACTTTTTATGTGATAAAGAAGGTAACATTGAATATTGAATCATATGTTTAAGCAGTTGAAATTATGAGCAGTATAATAATGATGACTAGTGACTTAGATTCAGGTAGAAGGAGTAATTATTCTCAGTGGTTCAAAATGTGCAGTTCTGTATTGCCAGTCACTAATGCCAAGATTAAAGATTTATTTTGCCTTGTGATCTCTCTGTAGTTGACTTCAGAGAGTGGGGTCATAAAATCAGCACAATTGCTTGTTGTAGAATCACACCTTCCAGGGTGGGACCTTTGTAGTTGGGTAATAAACAATAAGTTTTTCAGTTATTTCATTTCAGCATAGGAAATCAGTAAGTATTATTAACACTTTTCTTATCCACTCTTAGTGGACATTATATTAGGGCTGTATATAAGCAGATAATTATAGTGATGTATAACACTGTCATAGTATATAATTTGAATTGAGATTTACGAATTTTCTTTCTGATTGATGTTAACTGATTTTGGCTCCTGATAATTTAAAATTTGCCTATTCTCTAGTTATTAATCTTTAAAGAAAATCCTCAAATGCACTGTAGGGGCTCACTATTCTTAAATATGAAAATTATAATTTATATATATATATAAATATATATATTCTTAAGTATGGTGAGATAAAATGTTTTTAAGTTTGCAACATTAAAAATAATCTAATTCATTTTTTGGTAGATGTAACATGTAATGAAATGTTTATTTCAAAAAAACTGACAAAGTTAAGTTTATGGATTTATGTTTTTCTTCTGTCTTAAGCCAGGGCGAGTTATTTTTCACTTCTTTCTTACAACATAGTGACTTGGGAGCAGCTTAACGTAGATTAAGAAATTTAAGAGTTAAATTTTAATTATTTTCTAATTTTTCTTTGTCCATACTTGATTACTTAAGGATAAAGGTTTTTCACAAACATGTATCCTGGCAGAAAAGACACGTGAAAATCAAACCCAGCAAATTAATGTTCCACTTTTGCATCTGCAAAAAAAGTCTTGAGAACCAGAAATGAATAAGAAATGTGATAGAAAGGATAATATATCTGTATATTCAGAACATCCTTCTGTGCAAAAGCGTGAGGAAATCTCGATCAAACAAGGCAAATTAGTGTGGAAAAATAATCTAAAACACATCACCAGTGAGTTAAAGTGGACATTTGGTGAAACTTGTGAAAAACACAAAATTGCTCCTTATCCTAAGGAAGAGTCACTACGTAACTTTAAAGGAGCAAACTTAATGGAAATACCTTCTAACTTGACAAATGATAGACTTGATTGTGAGAAAAAGGATATATTTGCAGTGCCTGTCCCTCTAGTAGTTCAGGCATTTCCTGAACAAAAAAAGTCTCGTCTCAAATATGCTTGCCAGGCATCTTCTGATTTTTCTTTAAGTGAAAATAAATCAGACTGTGAAAATGATAACAAACCAGACACTGAGCATGCTTTTAACAAAAATAAGAGTTTTAAAAGTGATACAGAAACTAAAAAAGTAAGGAACCCACTCGCTACGTTTGAAGTGAAAGAAGACCAAGAGTTTGATGTGCAAATGGCAAAAAGTATGAACCAAAATAGCACTAATTCTAAATTAGCCATTGGACATATACCTCAGTCTAGTGATTCAGAAAGCCATTTTGACAAAAGGTTTTCCTGCTTCAATGAGATGAGACAAATTGCTCAAATAAAAAGGCACCATAGTTCTGCCGTTACAAACATTTACAAGAAAACAAAAGTCTTGTTCCAGAAGCCATTCTGTGCAGTTAATAACAGTACTAATACCTATAGAAGTATGGAACCCAAATTAGAAAATGTGAGTTCTTCTCCACCATGTAGTTACAGAACATCAGAAGTACGTCTAAAAGAAGAATTACAGCAAGATGTTCAAAAGTTTAAGAATGAGATAGGCATGTTACAGATAGACATCCGGGAATTGGAAAAAAAGAAAGTTCAACTTCAAAAAGAGGTAGAGGTTCACTTTGCTGCTGCTCTTTTGTTTTTTCTCTTTATCAATTATCTGAGTCATTCTGATTTTCCACTTAAGAAAAAAGTTCGTGTATAAAATGGGGTTGTCTAAATACGTAATTGTGTTCGGAAATAGATTATTTCTGCTATCTAAATGATAGGAGTGCAGGAAAACATTCTTTTTTTTTTTTCATTGTCTTTTTTTTATTCTTATGTTAATCCCCATACATTACATCATTAGTTTTAGATGAAGTGTTCCATGATTCATTGTTTGTGCATAACACCCAGTGCTCCATGCAGAATGTGCCCTCCTCAATACCCACCACCAGGCTAACCCATCCTCCCACCCCCCTCCCCTCTAGAACCCTGTTTGTTTTTCAGAGTCCATCGTCTCTCATGGTTTGTCTACCCCTCCGATCTCCCCCGCTTCATTCTTCCCCTCCCGCTACCTTCTTCTTCTTCTTTTTTTTTTTTCTTAACATATATTGCATTATTTGTTTCAGATGTACAGATCTGAGATTCAACAGTCTTGCACAATTCACAGCGCTTACCAGAGCACATACCCTCCCCAGTGTCTATCACCCAGTCACCCCATCCCTCCACCCCACCCCCCACTCCAGCAACCCTCAGTTTGTTTCCTACAATTAAGAATTCCTCATATCAGTGAGATCATATGATACATGTCTTTCTCTGTTTGACTTATTTCACTCAACATAATACCCTCCAGTTCCATCCACGTCGTTGCAAATGGCAAGATCTCATTCCTTTTGATGGCTGCATAATATTCCATTATATATATATACCACATCTTCTTTATCCATTCATCTGTCGATGGACATCTTGGCTCTTTCCACAGTTTGGCTATTGTGGACATTGCTGCTGTAAACATCGGGGTGCACGTACCCTTTCGGATCCCTACTTTTGTATCTTTGGGGTAAATACCCAGTAGTGCAATTGCTGGATCATATGGTAGCTCTATTTTCAACTTTTTGAGGAACCTCCATACAGTTTTCCAGAGTGGCTGCACCAGCTTGCATTCCCACCAACAGTGTAGGAGGGTTCCCCTTTCCCCGCATCCCCGCCAACATCTGTCGTTTCCTGACTTGTTAATTTCAGCCAGTCTGACTGGTGTGAGGTGGTATCTCATTGAGGTTTTGATTTGGATTTCCCTGATGCCGAGCGATATTGAGCACTTTTTCATGTGTCTGTTGGCCATTTGGATGTCTTCTTTGGAAAAATGTGTGTTCATGTCTTCTGCCCATTTCTTGATTGGATTCTTTGTTCTTTGGGTGCTGAGTTTGATGAGTTCTTTATAGATTTTGGATACTAGCCCTTTATCTGATATGTCATTTGCAAATATCTTCTCCCATTCTGTCGGTTGTCTTTTGGTTTTGTTGACTGTTTCCTTTGCTTTGCAAAAGCTTTTTATCTTGATGAAGTCCCAATAGTTCATTTTTGCCCTTCCTTCCCTTGCCTTTGGTGATGTTTCTAGGAAGAAGTTGCTTCGGCTGAGGTCAAAGAGGTTGCTGCCTGTGTTCTCCTTTAGGATTTTGATGGACTCCTGTCTCACATTGAGGTCTTTCAACCATTTGGAGTCTATTTTTGTGTGTGGTGTAAGGAAATGGTCCAGTTTCATTCTTCTGCATGTGGCTATCCAATTTTCCCAACACCATTTGTTGAAGACACTGTCTTTGTTCCATTGGACATTCTTTCCTGCTTTGTCAAAGATGAGTTGACCATAGATTTGAGGGTCCATTTCTGGGCTCTCTATTCTGTTCCATTGATCTATGTGTCTGTTTTTGTGCCAGTACCATGCTGTCTTGATGATGACAGCTTTGTAATAGAGCTGGAAGTCCGGAATTGTGATGCCGCCGGCTTTGCTTTTTTTTTCAACATTCCTCTGGCTATGCGGGGTCTTTTCTGGCTCCATACAAATTTTAGGATTATTTGTTCCATTTCTTTGAGAAAAGTGGATGGTAGTTTGATGGGGATTGCCTTGAATGTGTAGATTGCTCTAGGTAGCATTGACATCTTCACAATATTTGTTTTCCAATCCATGAGCATGGAACATTTTTCCATTTCTTTGTGTCTTCCTCAATTTCTTTCATGAGTATTTTATAGTTTTCTGAGTACAGATCCTTTGTCTCTTTGGTTAGATTTATGCCTAGGTATCTTATGGTTTTGGGTGCAATTGTAAATGGGATCGACTCCTTAATTTCTCTTTCTTCTGTCTTGTTGTTGGTGTATAGGAATACCACTGACTTCTGTGCATTGATTTTATATCCTGCTACTTTACTGAATTCCTGTATGAGTTCTAGCAGTTTTGGGGTGGAGTTTTTTGGGTTTTCCACATAAAGTATCCTATCATCTGCAAAGAGTGAGAGTTTGACTTCTTCTTTGCCAATTTGGATGCCTTTGATTTCTTTATGTTGTCTGATTGCTGTGGCTAGGACTTCCAACACTATGTTGAATAGCAGTGGTGATAGTGGACATCCCTGCCACGTTCCTGACCTTAGGGGGAAAGCTCTCAGTTTTTCCCCATTGAGAATGATATTCGCTGTAGGTTTTTCATAGATGGCTTTTATGATATTGAGGTATGTACCCTCTATTCCTATACTCTGAAGAGTTTTGATCAAGAAAGGATGCTGTACTTTGTCAAAAGCTTTTTCTGCATCTATTGAGAGGATCATGATTCTTGTTCTTTCTTTTGTTAAAGTATTGTATCACATTGATTGATTTGCAGATGTTGAACCAACCTTGCAGCCCAGGGATAAATCCCACTTGGTCGTGGTGAATAATCCTTTTAATGTACTGTTGGATCCTATTGGCTAGTATTTTGGTGAGAATTTTTGCATCATGTTCATCAGGGATATTGGTCTGTAATTCTCCTTTTTGATGGGGTCTTTGTCTGGTTTTGGGATCAAGGTAATGCTGGTCTCATAAAATGAGTTTGGAAGTTTTCCTTCCATTTCTGTTTTTTGGAACAGTTTCTGAAGAATAGGTATTAATTCTTCTTGAAATGTTTGGTAGAATTCCCCTGGGAAGCCATCTGGCCCTGGGCTTTTGTTTTTTGGGAGATTTTTGATGACTGCTTCAATTTCCTTAGTGGTTAGAGGTCTGTTCAGGTTTTCTATTTCATCCTGGTTCAGTTTTGGTAGTTGATACATCTCTAGGAATGCCTCCATTTCTTCCAGGTTATCTAATTTGCTGGCAGAGAGTTGCTCATAATATGTTCTTAAAATTGTTTGTATTTCTTTGGTGTTGGTTGTGATCTCTCCTCTTTCATTCATGATTTTGTTGATTTGGGTCATTTCTCTTCTCTTTTTGATAAGTCTGGCCAGGGGTTTATCAATCTTGTTAATTCTTTCAAAGAACCAGCTCCTAGTTTCGTTGATCTGTTCTACTGTTCTTTTAGTTTCTATTTCATTGATTTGTGCTCTGATCTTTATTATTTCTCTTCTCCTGCTGGGTTTAGGCTTTATTTGCTGTTCTTTCTCCAGTTCCTTTAGGTGTAGGGTTAGGTTGTGTACTTGAGACCTTTCTTGCTTCTTGAGGAAGGCTTGTATTGCTATATACTTTCCTCTTAGGACTGCCTTTGCTGCATCCCAAAGATTTTGAATAGTTGTGTTTTCATTTTCATTGGTTTCCATGTATTTTTTTAATTCTTCTTTAATTTCCTGGTTGACCCATTCATTCTTCAGTAGGATGCTCTTTAGCCTCCATGTATTTGAGTTCTTTCCGACTTTCCTCTTGTGATTGAGTTCTAGTTTCAAAGCACTGTGATATGAAAATAGGCAGGGAATGATCCCAATCTTTTGGTACCGGTTGAGACCTGATTTATGACCTAGGATGTGATCTATTCTGGAGAATGTTCCATGGGCACTAGAGAAGAATGTGTATTCCGTTGCTTTGGGGTGGAATGTTCTGAATATGTCTGTGAAGTCCATTTGGTCCAGTGTGTCATTTAAAGTCTTTATTTCCTTGTTGATCTCTTGCTTAGACGATCTGTCCATTTCAGTGAGGGGGGTGTTAAAGTCCCCCACTATTATTGTATTGTTGTCGATGTGTTTCTTTGCTTTTGTTATTAATTGCCTTATATAATTGGCTGCTCCCATGTTAGGGGCATAGATATTTACAATTGTTAGATCTTCTTGTTGGATAGACCCTTTAAGTACGATATAATGTCCTTCCTCATCTCTTATTACAGTCTTTGGTTTAAAATCTAATTTGTCTGGTATAAGGATTGCCACCCCAGCTTTCTTTTGGTGTCCATTAGCATGGTAAATGGTTTTCCACCCCCTCACTTTCAATCTGGGGGTGTCTTTGGGTCTAAAATGAGTCTCTTGCCGACAGCATATCGATGGGTCTTGTTTTTTAATCCAGTCTGATAGCCTGTGTCTTTTGATTGGGGCATTTAGCCCATTTACATTCAGGGTAACTATTGAAAGATAGGAATTTAGTGCCATTGTATTGCCTGTAAGGTGACTGTTACTGTATATTGTCTGTGTTCCTTTCTGGTCTATGTTGCTTTTGGGCTCTCTCTTTGCTTAGAGGACCCCTTTCAAGATTTCCTGTAGGGCTGGTTTTATGTTTGCAAATTCCTTTAGTTTTTGTTTGTCCTGGAAGCTTTTTATCTCTCCTTCAATTTTCAATGACAGCCTAGCTGGATAGAGTATTCTTGGCTGCATATTTTTCTCATTTAGTGCTCTGAATATATCCTGCCAGTCCTTTCTGGCCTGCCAGGTCTCTGTGGATAGGTCTGTTGCCAATCTAATGTTTCTACCCTTGTAGGTTACAGATCTCTTCTCCCGAGCTGCTTTCAGGATTTTCTCTTTGTCTATGAGACTCATGAGTTTTACTATTAGATTTCGGGGTGTTGACCTATTTTTATTGATTTTGAGAGGGGTTCTCTGTGCTTCCTGGATCTTGATGCCTGTTTCCTTCCCCAAATTAGGGAAGTTCTCTGCTATAATTTGCTCCATTATACCTTCTGCCCCTCTCTCTCTTTCTTCTTCTTCTGGGATCCCAATTATTCTAATGTTGTTTTGTCTTATGGTATCGCTTATCTCTCAAATTCTGCCCTCGTGATCCAGTAGTTGTTTATCTCTCTTTTTCTCAGCTTCTTTATTTTCCATCATTTCATCTTCTATATTACTGATTCTCTCTTCTGCCTCATTTATTCTAGCAGTTAGCGCCCCCATTTTTTATTGCACCTCATTAATAGCCTTTTTGATCTCTACTTGGTTGGATTTTAGTTCTTTTACTTCTCCAGAAAGGGTTTCTCTAATAACTTCCATATTTTTTTCAAGCCCAGCTAGTATCTTTAAAGTGATGATTCTGAACTCTAGATCTGACATCGTACTAATGTCCGTATTGAGTATGTCCCTGGCAGTCGGTACTACCTCTTGTTCTTTTTGTTGAGGTGATTTTTTCCGTCTTGTCATTTTGTGCAGAGGGGAATAGATTAATGAGAGAACAAAATGCTAGCAGAGTAACAACGTCCCCAGGAAATATACTCTAAACAAATCAGAAAAGACCTGAAGCAGTGGGAAAAGAAAGGGAAAGAGAGAAAAAAGAGAAAGAAAAAAAAGATAAAGATAAAAACAAAAACAAACAAAACAAAACAACAAAAACAACACCAAAAATCAGAATGTGATCAAATATGATCAGGCTGGTATATAGATCAGTGCCACACACTAGATTTGGGGTGTATTTTGGTCTTTTAGAAGAAAGTGCCTCCCAAAATTTTAAAGAAAGAAAAACTTATATATGTACAAAAATAAGGGTTGATATGATGAAGGGATGGAATATGACTGTAAAGATGAAAATTATAAAAAATTTTATAAAAGGAATTGATAAGAAGTTGTTTGAAAAAAGAAAGAAGAGGATTTAAAAAAAGAAAAAAGAAAAAAAAAGGGAGAGGATGTGATCAGGCAAGGGAATAGAAAACACCATATACTAGAGATTTAGGGTATATTTTAATCTGTTAGAAGAAACTATCTCAAAATTTTAAAGAGAGAACAACTTATATACATAAGCCAAAAATATGGGTAACTACTATGAAGGGATAGAATATGACTCTAAAAATGAAAAATAAAAATTTTTTTTTTTAAAAAAAAGGGATTGATAAGATGTTGGTTGAAAAAGGGAAAAAGAAAAATTCAAAAAGAAAAAAAAAGAAAAAAAGACAGTTAAAAAAAAATTAACTTTGAAAGACTAAAGAATCATGGTAAAAAAGCCATGAATTCTATGTGCAGTATTCCCCTAGCTCTGGAGTTCTGCCGTTCTCATTGATCGGTAAACTTGGTCTTGGCTGGCTGTTCTCGCTGATCTTCTGGGGAGGGGCCTGTTGCCGTGGTTTCCAAATGTCTCTGCCGGAGGCAGAAGTGCCCCTCCCTTGCCTCCTCCCGGCTAAGTAATCTGCTCGGGTTTGCTGTCCGGGGCTTTTGTTCCCTGCGAGCTTTCCATACAGCTTTGGAGGCGGAGAGTGAAAATGGCGGCCTCCCAATCTCTGCCCCGGAGGAGCCGAGAACTCGGGGCCCTGCTTCTCAGTGAGCCCCCAGAGAAAAGCCGTCACTGAGCCACCCACGCGTCCCAATTCTGCTGTTTTTATTCAAACGGAAATG
>NW_025409436.1:0-14855 GCF_002201575.2 Neomonachus schauinslandi
CAATGACATTTTTCAAAGTGCTGGAACAAACAATCCTAAAATTTGTATGGAATCAGAAAAGACCCTGAATCGCCAAGGAAATGTTGAAAAAGAAAAACAAAGCTGGGGGCATCATGTTGCCCGATTTCAAGCTATATTACAAAGCAGTGATCACTAAGACAGCATGGTACTCGCACAAAAACATATAGACCAATGGAAGAGAATAGAGAGCCCAGATATGGACCCTCAACTCTATGGTCAAATAATCTTCGACAAAGCAGGAAAAAACATGCAATGGAAAAAAGACAGTCTCTTCAATAAATGGTGCTGGGAAAATTGGACAGCCACATGCAGAAGAATGAAACTCGACCATTCTCTAACACCATACACAAAGATAAACTCAAAATGGATGAAAGACCTTAATGTGAGACAGGAATCCATCAAAATCCTAGAGGAGAACATAGGCAGTAACCTCTTTGACATCGTCCGCAGCAACTTCTTTCAAGATACATCTCCAAAAACTAGTGAAACAAAAGCAAAAATGAACTTTGGGGACTTCATCAAGATAAAAAGCTTCTGCACAGCAAAGGAAACAGTCAACAAAACAAAGAGACAACCCACAGAATGGGAGAAGATATTTGCAAATGACAGTACAGATAAAGGGCTGGTATCCAAGATCTATAAAGAACTTCTCAAACTCAACACCCAAAAAACAAATAATCAAGTCAAAAACAGACACTTCTCTGAAGGAGACATACAAATGGCTAACAGACACATGAAAAAATGTTCATCTTCATTAGCCATCAGGGAAATTCAAATCAAAACCACATTGAGATACCACCTTACACCAGTTAGAATGGCAAAAATGGACAGGGAGAGAAACAACAAATGTTGGAGAGGTTGTGGAGAAAGGGGAACTCTCTTACACTGTTGGTGGGAATGCAAGTTGGTACAGCCACTTTGGAAAACAGTGTGGAGATTCCTAAAAAATTTAAAAATAGAGCTATCCTATGACCCAGCAATTGCACTACTGGGTATTTACCCCAAAGACACAGATGTAGTGAAAAGAAGGGCCATATGCACCCTAATGTTCATAGCAGCAATGTCTGCAATAGCCAAACTGTGGAAAGAGCCGAGATGCCCTTCAACAGATGAATGGATAAAGAAGATGTGGTCCATATATGGACTGGAAGGGGAAATGCACATAGACCTTGTGCTAATCCTATTAGACACATGGCTCAAAGCACTGAAGAGGTTTAGAGATCCCAAGTTATCTGGAACAAAAATGTCCCACCAAAGGTCACTAGATACCCAGCTTGCTAAGCCATGCTCCCTCTTGCCCGGCTTCCCAACTGTCTTTCTCAGAAGCAGCAGATGGTAGCCCATGCAAAGAGAACTGGATTTGAGCTCAGGAAAGTCTCAAGCCCTGGTCATGTAGTTTTCTGTAGAGAGAAAGGGTTTCTCTTACCCAGCATCCATCTTGGCCTTGATGCCCAGGCTTGAGTGGGAGTGTTCTGCCATCTTGGGAAGGCCACTAGTCCCACTGGTGAAGTAGATGGCAGCTGCTTCTTGGCTTCCAGTCTCTACACAACAATGAGTGGTAGATGCTTCTCTGACAAAGACACAGACTGTCACATTCTCAGATCTCCCTGGGACACTAGATGTCCCGGCGACTCATCTCTTCCCATCTTCCCTCATGCTGGCAAGTCAGCCAACCCACTTCAGAAGGGGTGCTTATGAATGATTAAGATCAAGGGATTCTGAGTCAGTCACACCTGGGCTCAAAACCCACTCAGATTTGGCACTTGATGTGACTTCAAACTATTTATTTAACTTCTTTGAGTTTCACTTCCTGTATCTGTGAAATGTCACCAATAATATCCATCTCATAGAGTTACTGAGAAAATTAACTGTAACACAAAGAAAATGAGCAACTTGCTTGGCAAAAACTCCATAAATGTTAACCTGATTGTTGTTGGGAGCCCTCACAGGATACCAGTTAATAGTAGGTGCTCATTTAGTATCAGTTTTCACAATACAATCTCCTCTATTCCCTTGACTTCCCTCTCTTGAACATCTCCTCTAGTGTCCCAATTTCAAGTCTTTCAAAGCTGGTTGCATGTTGTCAACTTCTCTGACAGTTATCTTAAAGACCATGACATTAGAAAAAGCTTTTGTTCTCCTTAGGGGTTTCTTAAGGTCTGTGTCTCTAATGGAGGGAGTCCAGACATGTGACAGGGAAATGCATTCTTACAGCCAAGCCTGCCATACACTGCTGGAAGGACTAATAGAGTCCTCTGCTTTAGAAGCCTAGCTTAGAGATACAGAGGGTGAGAGGAGGATATTCACTATATCATCCTCTGCATTTTACCTCAGATGCTCTTGGCCTCACCTCTGATTCCTGCCAGGTTTGCAGTAAACAGCTCTGGGCATTTCAATCCACTTGGTGGTGCTTCTGGTGTGGACTATGGCTGATTCACTTTGTGCCCCAGGATTTCTCTGTTGCCATGATGGCATGGGACTCTGAGCCTGCTCTGCATGTATGCATATGCAGCCTGGAAGTATGGGGTAGATGATACCCACCCCCATACAACCGTCCACCAATGGGGATCAGAGGCTGATGGCTCAAAGATTGTCAGTCCTTCAGTGGATAATGCTGAGAGGCATTCTGTGAGGTCCCTGCAGATCAAGCCCACTTATCGCATGCAGTGACTCAATAATAAACTCTTAAATTAGCTTTTCCTTCATCCCTGCTTCACACTCCCCCACCCCACACTCTGCTCGCTGGAGCTCCCAAATAAAGCACATACACATAAGTGGTTTGTTCAGTTTCCACTTTTGGTGAAAACACAGGCTGAGACATGTAGAAACTCACCGTAGTAGTGTCTTAAAGTCCAGCCACCCATCCCGGCTTTTCTCAGATACGAGTAGCTTCATTTTCAGAGAAGGGCAGTCAGAAGCCACAGCGTCCACTACCTGGGCCACTTCATCCCCAGCCACGATGGCCCTGGCTTTAGACATCTGCAGCCTATAGAGAATGTCCTTGGCTTTCATTTGGATAGTCCCGGGCATGAAGACGAGGCCTAGAGAAGCCAAATGTCTTAGAGAGAACTGGGAGGGATGGTTATCTTCTTCCCTAGAGAAGCTTGATGTAATCAACCAGTGGGGAGCAAATGGGGGAAGATGGGTTGAGGAAGGGATGACCAATGGAGAATATCAGTAGCAAGGCACCAAAGATTAGAGAGTGATTTGAACACCAATTTCCTGGGTGTGTTAGAACTGTAAGGGGTCAACCAGGACTAAGGAGAGAAAATGAGTTGCCTGATGTCATGCCATGGACAGTCTAAGTGCCTCCCACACACACAATGCCCTACGGAAGTTTCACGTATCCAAAGACTTTCATACAGTAATTAAACTACGGAAAGGCTCTTAGAATTTCTCCATCCTGAAACACAGGTCCTGCTCTAGGGCCTGGTTACTTCTCCCAAACCTGGAACACGGAATTTTCTTGGGCAAGAGTGCTCTTAGCTTTGATTTTGTCTTCTATCTTGATTAGACCTGTGTGATTTTGTTTATTCTTCTGGAGAATAACTAGACTTACATTTCACCATTTACAAAGCTTATTTCACATGTTCCTCCTCATGCACAGCTTTTACCCCTGGCTCACTTTCTTCCCACTCTTAATACTTCAGGATCCACACTGCAGACCTGTTAACCAACTCCAGTGTGTCTCCAACACAATGGCCATGTTGAGTCAGGCCCGCAGAAAAACAGACACATGTCTCCCACTAAGTTCTCCTTCCCTTCAGATGGTAATCTCTCAGGGTGTCATCTTCCTTGTGTGGCCTGTTCACTTTCTCCATGGGGCCTCAAGTTCCTACTTTCTACTTCCTCTGATTACTCCTACATCTTGACCATACTTACATCTTCCTCCTTATTGATGAGAATACCTGTTACATGTGAGAGAAGCCAGGAAGGGTCAGGTGGGAATGAGGGTAGGTTGTGCAGGTGTTTCTGTGACTCTTCTTACACCTCTCCACTTCTCATCTCTTGAATCTAAAGGCTGATGATTCTTGAATTTCTGTCTCCATCTCAGATATTGTGCCCTTCAGTGCAACATCTCACTTTCCAACCCTTCTTTTCTTTTTCCCATACATATTTTAATTGGTATATAATAGACATATAACACTAGGTTTAGGTGTACCACATAATAATTTGATATATAGATATATTATTAAATGATTACCATGCTTAGCTAACATCCATCACCACACATAATTACAAACTTTCTTTTCTGGTGATAATAACTTTTAAGATCTACTCTCTTAGCGGCTTTCAAATACACGATACAGTATTGTTAACTATAGTTCCCATGCTGTACATTACATCCCCAGGACCTATTTATATTGTAACTGGAACTTCTCATCCCTTCTTGAACATCACATGGGTACCTCTAACTCAACAGTTCCCAAATTGAATCTGCCATCTTACCCTGACAGCGCCATATCTGCTTCTCCCTGTGGTCCTCACTTTAGTGAAAGCCCGAAGCATCCATCCAGTTGCCAGAGTTTCTATGACTTCTCCATCTCCCTGGCTTTCTTTCTCTATCATATGTCATTCATCAAAAAATGGTATTCTGAGTTTCCTCCTAATTGCCTCTTAAATCCACCCACTTACCTCCATCTCCACCACCCCATCCAAGGTTGAAGCCAGCATCATTCCTTGTTTCCTGTCTGGGTTTCCCAACCTACTCTAGCCCTCCATCATCCCATCTCTATGCACCATCCAGGGTGACCTTTTACGAAGTATGATCATGTCACTCAATCCATCTATGCTTTTCCATTCCTCACTGGATAAGGATGCAGAACCCTCACCATGGCCCCCAGGGTCCTGCCCATCTTTCCAGGCTCACTTGCCACTACTTTCTCCTTGCTGCCTCTAAACACATAGATATCCTTTCAGGTTTTCTCATAATTTGCAAGCTTCCTTCCTCTCTGTGCTGTTCTCTCTGCTTGGGGCATTCCTCTCTGCATCTTCTCCTGGCTGAACCCCACTTATCCTTCAGATCCCAGCCCAAATATCACTCCACTGAGACTTCAGTGACCCCTCAGATTAGTCAGTTCAGGTCTCCTTTTATCACAGGGGTTGGCAAGATTTTTCTGCAAAGGGCCAAATAGTAGATATTTTAGGCCTTGTGGGCCAGATGCTCTCTGTCCCAACTACTCAAGTCTGCCATTGTAGTGCAAAAGCAGCTACAGACAATATGTAAACAGGGCATGACTGTGTTCTAATAAAACTTTATTTACAAAAACAAGCAGCAGACCAGATTTGGTCTATAGGTCATCGTTTGCCAACTTTTTTCTTTCAATAGGTTCTTATAAAATTCTCGTGCCACTTATCAAAATTGTGATTTAATAATTATGTGTGCAATTAATAGTTTAAAGGCTATCTCTCTCGAAAGATCTTTAAGCCCCATGAATGTATAGACCATGTTTTGTCTACTCTGTATTAGCAACCTCTAGCACAGTGCTTGGTGCACAGTTTACTTAAATAATTGAACAAAGGGTGGTATTTCCATATGAGGAGAGACAGCATGCTATGTAGAGGGGACATCTTTTGGGAAGGGTGGTGGAATTTCTCTGCCAACAGATTCACAAGGGAGATAGTGACCAGGCCAGGCAATCAATTACCAACCTGCTCGCATGCAGCCCAGGGTCACCAGCCACCACTCAGGTACTCGGGGCAGCACCACCGCCACACGGTCCCCAGGCTGCAGGCCGCATGCCCCCGAAAGGACATTGGCTGCCTGATGGCTGAGTTCCCTCAGTTGGCTGAAGTTCCACACTATTTCATCCCCATCACCGCTCACCCACCACAGGGCTGGGCCTGGAGGTCGCCTGCCAGCCTGAAGAAAGAGAAGATCTACTGATCAGGGTGGGCTGGCACACACATGCATGTAGAATAAATCATGTCTTGGAATTGTCACATCAATGCTTAGTAGACTTGTTGATCTCAGGATCCCCTCTACACTCCAAAGAACTTTTATTTATATGGGTTCTATCTATCTCTATTTACTACATTAGAAATTAGAGAAATTTTACAAATGTGTGCTTTTACAAATAACAGATGCAAACCATTATACATTACCACAAATATGATATGTTTTAATAAAGAGGTAAGTATATTTTCTAAAACAAAAAAAGGAAAAGAGTAGCTTTGTTTTACATTTTTGCAAATCTCTTTCACATCTTCCTTAATAGAAGACAGTTGGATTCTTTTATTTGTTTCTACCACTATGTTGCAGTCTTACCTGCCATGTAGTCTCTGGAAAATACCACTATATACTTGTCAAAGCATGACAGCAAAAAAGGCAAATTTATCTTAGATTTATTTATTTGTTTTCCCCTCTCTAGGTATTTATTTTTTGTTTTTCTTTTTTATTATGGTCAAATATACATACCATAAAATTTACCATTTTAACCATTTTTTTGTGTTTTTTTTCCATTTTTTTATTAACATATAATGTATTATTTGTTTCAGGGGTATGGGTCTGAGTGCTCACCACAGCACATACCCTCCCCAATGTCCATCACCCAGCCATCCCATCCTTCCCACCCGTCTCCACTCCAGCAACCCTCAGTTTGTTTCTTGAGATTAAGAATCTCTTATGGTTTGTCTCCTTCTCTGGTTTCATCTTGTTTCATTTTTCCCTCCCCTCCTCTATGATCCTCTGTCTTGTTTCTAAAATTCCTCGTATCAGTGAGATCATATGATACTTGCCTTTCTCTGATTGACTTATTTCGCTTAGCATAATACCCTCTAGTTCCATCCACGTCATTGCAAATGGCAAGATTTCATTTTTTTGATAGCTGCATAATATTCCATTGTATATATATACCACATCTTCTTTATCCATTCATGGAGGTTCCTCAAAAATTTGAAAATAGAGCTACCCTACGACCCAGCAATTGCACTACTGGGTATTTATCCCAAAGATACAAATGTAGTGATCTGAAAGGGCACATGCACCCCAATGTTTATAGCAGCAATGTCCACAATAGCCAAACTATGGAAAGAGCCTAGATGTCCATCATTTTAACCATTTTTAAGCATACAGTTCAGTGGTATTAAGTGCATTTGCATTACTGTGCAATCATCACCACCATCCATCGCCACAACTTTCTCATCTTTCTAGACGGAAACTCTGTCCTCATGATACAAGATCTCCCCAGTTCACCACCCTCCCAGCACCTGGCAACCAGCATTCTACTTTCTGTCTCTATGAATTTGACTGCTCTAGGAACCTCATATAAATGGAAAAACACAACATTTGTCCTTCTGTGACTGGCTTATTTCACTTAACATAATATCTTCAAGGTTCATCCTTGTTGTAGCATACGACACAAATTTCATCTTTTTTAAAGTCTGAACAATATTCCATTTTATGGATGTGCCCCATTCTGTTTATCCATTCATCCACTGAACCTACCTTTTGGCTATTGTGAATAATCCTGCTATGAACATGGGTGTACAAGTATCTCTTCAAGACCATGCTCTTCATTTTCATTATTTTTTAAATTTTTTTAAAAAATTTTTTTAAAAGAATTTATTTATTTATTTGAGAGAGACAGAGAGAAAGAGCATGAGCAGAGAGAGGGACAAGCAGACTCCCTGCTGAGCAGGGAGCTCAATGCAGCGCTTGATCCCAGGACCCCAAGATCATGACCTGAGCCAAAGGCAGATGCTTAACTGACTGAGCCACCCAGGCACCCTGTATTTTTTAATTTCTTCTTTGATTTCCTGGTTGACCCATTCATAGCATTGTGGTCAGAAAATAGGCATGGTATGATCTCAATCTTTTTGTACTTGTTGAGGGCTGATTTGTGACTAGTATGTGATCTATTCTGGAGAATGTCCCATGTGCACTCGAAAAGAATGTCTATTCTGCTGCATTGGAATGAAATGTTCTGAATATATCTGTTAAGTCCATCTGGTCCAGTGTGACATTCAAAGCCATTGTTTCCTTGTTGATTTTCTGCTTAGATGATCTGTCCATTGCTGTAAGTGTGGTGTTAAAGTTCCCTACTAGTATTGTATTATTATCAATGAGCTTCTTTATGTTTATTATTAATTGTTTTATATATTTGGGTGCTCCCATGTTGAGGGCATAAATATTCACAATTGTTAGATCTTCTTGTTGGATAGATCCCTTTATTATGATATAGTGCCCTTTTTCATCTTTTGTTACAGTCTTTGGTTTAAAATCCAGTTTGTCTGATATAAGTAAGGCTATTCCTGCTTTCTTTTGACATCCATTAGCATGATAAATGGTTCTCCATCCCCTCACTTTCAGTCTGCAGGTGTCTTCAGGGCTAAAACGAATCTCTTGTAGGCAACATACAGATGGGTCTTGTTTTTTATCCATTCTGATACCCTACGTCTTTTGATTGGAGCATTTAGTCCATTTACATTCAGAGTAATTATTGATAGATATGAATTTGGTGCCATTTTCTTACTTGTTTTTTCACTGTTTCTGGAGATTTTCTCTGTTCCTTTCTCGTCTTTGTCACTTTGGGTCTTTCCTTTGCACTCAAAGAGTACTCTTTAATATTTCTTGCAGAGCTGGTTTAGTGGCCACGAGCTCCTTAATTTTCATTTGTCTGGGAGACTATTTACCTCTCCTTCTATTCTGAATGACAGCCTTGCTGGAAAGAGTATTCTTGGTTGCTGATTTGTCCATTACATGTTGAATATATCGAGCCACTTCCTTCTGGTTTGCCAAGTTTCTGTTGAGAAATCTGCAGCTAGCCTTATGGGTTTTCCCTTGTAAGTTAGGGACTTCTTTTGTCTTGCTGCTTTTAGGATTTTTTCTTTATCACTATAGTTTGCAAATTTAATTATAATATGTCTTAGTGTTGGCCTGCTATTGTTGATTTTGATGGGCGTTCTCTGTGCCTCTTGGATTTGGATATCTGCCTCCTTCCCCAGATTAGGGAAGTTTTCAGCTATTATTTTCTCAAATAAATTTTCTGCCCCCTTTTCTCTCTCTTCTTCTTCTGGGACTCTTATAATAGAAAAGTTATTATGTTTGATGGAGTCACTGAGTTCCCTAAGCAAGACCCTGCTTTTGATTCTCTGGGATATATATCTAAGAGTGGAATTGTTAGATTATATAGTAATTCTACTTGAAATTTTTTTGAGGAGCTGCCACACTGTTTTTCATAGAAGCTGTACCATTTTACATACCCACTGGTGATGCACAAGGATTCCAATTTGTCTTAGTTTTGTTTTGAGATAGTTTTGTTTTCACAGATTACCCTGAGTCTCAGCTATCCTCAGGGTTCCATATCACAGTTTAAAGCAGTACTACAAAGTCAGAGAAAATTTAATAGTAATTGTGTTAGATATTTAAAAATTCCTCAGAGTTGTATCCTTTTGAACTTTGACCAGTAATGTGTAAAAGTGTCATTTTCCTCATAGTCCTGTCAACACAGTATGTTGTCAAGCTCCTGTATTTAACTAAACTAGTAGGTAAAAATATTATTTCAGTGAAGTTTTAACTTACATTACTCTTACTATGAGTGGGGTTGAGCATTTAAGAACCGTTGGAGTTCACTTTTCTTTTTTTTAAGATTTTATTTTTAAAGTAATCTCTATGCCCAATATGGGGCTTGAACTCATAACCCCAAGATCAAGAGTCACATGCTCTACCGACTGAACCAGCCAGGAGCCCCTGAGTTCACTTTTCTATAAACTGTCCATTCATATACCTTGCCCACTTGTATATTTGGTTGTGTCTCTTTATTCTTGATTTCAAGGAGCTCTTTTTATGTTGGGACTATTAACTCTTATGCTGTCATAGGAATTGAATATCTTCCCTCAGTTGTCACTAGTTTCTTTATTTTGTTTATGGCATTGTCAATGTGGTGGTTTTTTTGATGTTTATGTAACTAATTTTTTAAATCATTTCTTTTATGGATTCAGGATTCTGAGTCATGGTAGTAAAGACCTTCCTCATTATTCTAAGGAGGTATAACTTTCAAAGAAAAGCCAGAAATCTAAATTTTTATCTGAAAAATTTTAATTTTAAAATGTTGACTTATTATTATTTTTCAATATTTTATTTATTTATTTAAAAGAGAGCGCTTATGCAACTGCCCACCCACAAGTGGTAAGAGGGACAGAGGGAGAAGCAGGCTCCCCACTGAGCAGGGAGTCTGATATGGGGCTTGATCCCAGGACTCTGGGATCATGACCTGAGCCAAAGGCAAACACTTAACTGACTGAACCACCCAGGTGCCCCTACTATTATTATTTTTTAAGAGTGCCTGCACCATGGGCCATCTTCACCTAGAGGCCCAGCATTTGTGATCTGCACATCAAGGTTGTATCATGGTGCTGGGACCTCAGGCCAACATCATGGTATGACTCCCTTTGAGCACCATGCTCCACCTCTTCATTCATCTTCCATGCTCTAGAATGGTGCGCAGAACTTCAGGCGAAGGCAATGGCGGAATTGGCAATGAATGGGGTGGAATTCCAGAAGTCCAGGGAGGGAAATTTCCATGTTGCTTTCTTTCTCTGATATCTCATGATGGAGCCCTTTTGAACAATCCCTGCCTAGTGGCCACCCTGTTTACACACCCCTAATGACAAGGACACATAATTTTCTGAGAAGACTGACTCAGTCTTTGATCAGTGCTGACTTTCTCTTACTAAACTCCAATCTACTTTCTCTATGACCACAGCTCCCTTTTCCTTATTTTACCCTGGGAGGTCACAAGAGAGCATGTATGTATAGGCAAACTATGTGTCAGCTGCCAGCGCTGGGGTGGGGAAGTGTTCCAGATCGACCCACCCAGCACCAGCCCCCAATGGCTCCTTTCTGCCAAGCCCATGCTCTCTTGCTCCTACCCATGCTGCCTTCATGGAAGATGAACATCTTCATAGCTCATCATAGTACTTGACACATAAGTGCTCAATGAATACTTATGGAATGAATGGATGAATTAATGAACTTTGTTCAACTTTGTGCCCCTTTTCCACCCCATTACCTTCTCCATGTCAGCCCAGTGATCCATCACATCACTAGCAAAGTTAAATTTGGCAGGGACCTCCTGGTGACCCCACTGCAGGGATGCCAGTTGCTTGGTATGAAGGTGGACAGTACGACCAGACATCTGGGTTCCCCATCGGATGCAAACCTGCTGGAGTTTCCGCAGCCAGTGCATGGTCAGACCTGTGAAGCAAAGAGGTCACAGTGGTGAGTCTTTCTGGTATAGACTACTCTAGGTCAGCTGCTTAAGGAGACTCATCGCAACCTTACAGGGTTCTTCCAGAAAGGAATTTGTGGTGGTTATGAGTGAATTGGCACTCAGCATTCAGTTCTGTTTCCCTCTGGTGTGCCATTCTCCAAAAGCACAATACCCAGTCTAAATCCTCTCTCTCCAGCCCTTCTGACAGTCCTATAAACACCCAATTTCATGCAATAAATACCTTTATGTTTAAAATACTGTGGTGTGGTAGATTAAATTGCTTTTTCCAACAATTGCCTCCTCCCTATAGTAGGATTATGTGTTCCCATTCATTTTCACGTGACTTGCCCAGTGCATTCTGGGGAAGAGGATGTATCCACTTCTCATTGGCTTTAGCTTGGTTTGTGGGATATGCTTTGGTCGATGAGATGCGAATGGATGAGATTGTGTAGTTGGTCAGGAACTCTTGCATTTCTGCTTTCTATTATGAGAGTAACATATCCCAGATAGGTGCTGTACCTTCAGCCTGGGTCCCTGGATGACAGCACATGTAGAACTGAGCTGAGCCCTAACAGCCACAGCCAACACACAGACCCATGAGAAAAAATATGTATGGGTATAAGCTTCTGAGGTATTTGGGATGTTTGTTACTACAGGATATGCTGACTAATACAAACAACATCTATTTCCTTCAACTGAATCTTAACTGAGATATCTCTTTTTCCAGGCAAAGAAAAATTTAATTTGGGGAGTGAAACATTCATTACAGGTATACCTCAAAGCAATAAAGCACTTTACTAATAATATAAAGGATCTGTTATTTACCCTACTTATTAATAATCATAAATAAGCAAGTCTCTATTATCCATTAATCTCTCAGGTGGCTATCTAAACCAGTGACATTCAAACTTTTTAATTAACTGAGGTATCTTGAATACTATGCACCTAGCACATGGGGCCTATACCTAGAATCACTTTAGAAATTACAACTGTTATAATTATTGTTTTCATCTATGGTTTGGCTCCAGGGAAAGTAGTTCCAAACCTGTGTAGGCTGGTGTCTGAATTCCAACATGTGTACCTTGATGGGGGTTGCAGAATTTAACTCTAGGACCTTTGATTCAAGGAATCTGGCTAGGAGTCCTGCTAATGGCTGAATTCCCATTCCCCATTTTCTAGGTGGCAGCAGCCAGAATACTCAAGGTATCTCCTCTCAACACTTGTGTCTCCTCTCCTATTTTCTATACAAACAAGTGAAGATACCCTTACCAGCTCCTAGGCAGGAATAGTTATTGCTTTTGTACCTTCTAGTCCCTCTCTCTTTCCTTGGCTGGCTCTTGCTCATCCTTCTGGACTCACCTCCTCAGACAGGCCTCCTTTCCTGCCATCCAACTCCCACCCCCTTTGACTGCCCTTCTCCCAGCCACCTCAGTCCCTCCCTTTGCTGTGCTAAAGACACTTTTCCTTTGCCCAGTGCTGCCTCCTCACTATGACTGGCCCTTTCAAGGTTCCTAGGGATTGCAGATTGCTTTTCCCTGGAGATTTTCACTCTCCTCCATAGCCCTGACTTCTAGAGATCAGTTAGTGACCCATCAGTCCACCATTCCTGACAATAGTGCTCACCTGCCAAGTCCTTTGGAAAGTTTCTCTGGGGATCTCTCGGTCCACCCTCCTCCTGAGAAGACAGCTCCTGAATCCCTACCACCTTTGGGAAGAAGGCAGCTAATCAAGAAGATAAGTCCAGAGTCCCTGTGGTCTTCATGGAGAGCAGAACTAATCATTAACTGTGGACGACTCCAGGGCCTTACCTGGGGTGATGGCAATCCTCCCTGCTGTGTTTATGGAATGCACGGCCCCAGAGCCTTGGCAGGCATCAGGGACAGTTCTTTTAATCCAGGGGGCAAAGAGGAGATTTATGCCCAGGACTGACAGCAAGTTCTAGCTCCAACTAGGGAGAGAGAAACAGAGCTCCCATGGGCTTGATTAGGGCTGAGCACCTAATATTCTCTGTCTCTGCAAATTATCCCACTCCACCTATATTGTCTTGTCCAAGTCAATGAATATTAGCTCTTCTGCAGTTCTGTTTGGGTCATAGGGTCAGAAAAACAAAGACCTTCCCAGGTCATCGAGGGGTTAAGATGAAAGCCCAGAGTGGAACAATACTTCCTTAAGGTCACATAGCAAATCAATCCCAGACCCGGGCCTAGAACCCTAATCCAGTAGAATGGCTCTCACCTGCTGAAGCTGCTGACTGGCAGTGGATCCTCAGACCCTGAGACAAGCACTGGAAAGCAGAGGGCTCTTATCCTCTGAGACAAGCTGTTTTCCAGAAACACTCACCTAAGAGAAAAAATATTGCAGCTGAATAAGAGACTTCTGACATTACAGGTCACCTCAGATCTTGTATCCTCCCAGATGGAGAGAGTGCCCCAATGCCATAGAGCTTGCCTATCTGCTCTCACTCTGGCCATTATGCACCCCAAGGATCCACTCTTAAAGAGTTAGTCCTTTGAGGTGCTGACCATCAGTGGTTCATATGCTAAAAGGGTCCCCATGACCAGCAGGTACTGGGACTCCCTAAATGCAGAGGTTTCTGTTGGAGACATGAGCTTTGGAAATGGACAAGATTAGGGTGCCAGTTACCTGGCAATGACTAATCACTGAGGGCACAAAGTAACAGAGACCCACATCAGGAGACATTTGAGGAAGCCAGAGGGCTTAAAGACACTAGAAGCCAGGATCCAAGGTGAGAGTCTGGGGAGATACCTAGAGAGGATACTAGAAGCAATTTGGTCCCATTTTATGCTTTTCTCTGGGGGGGGGAGATATACCTAGAGAGGATACTAGAAGCAATTTTGTCCCTTTTTATGCTTTTCTCTGGGCAACCTAGAAATGATATGGCTCGAAAAACCTGCTGATGTTGAGCAGCCATCATGTCCTGGGAAGAATTCCTCAACTACCCCGGGAAAATTCACAGGATTCTACCACCTAGCCCCTCTGGCCCTGAAAGTATCTGTCCCTTCTTAAATATCCCTGCAATAGCTATTCCTAAATATCTCAGAATCACACTGTCATGAGTCTCTTAATTTTCTTCCAGGAAGTTCTCCCCAGTGTCTGCCCTAAACACCTCTTGCTGTTGCTGTTCTGTGCCCTCTCACCACCTACCTACAATGGGGCTTCAGAGCACTAGGAACAGGAAATCAGCTGGACAACCCTTTCCCTTCTGTCCAGTCACTTCTTTTATCTTGATCACTTTGCCACAGAGGGGAGGAAAACAGGACCCCAGCACAAAGAGACCTAAATCCTGCAGAACTAGGTACCTGAGTTGCTGGCACTCTCTAAAGCTCTGTTAAAGGACTTTAAGAAATAGTTGTGTATGATAATGTGCAGCAAATCACAGTAGGAAATACCTACCAGAGGCTTAACTGCTTACTGGGAGTACCTGAGATCTCATTTGAAAACTGCAATGTTAATAATTTCCTAACGGTGAATCAGTGTCTCATGTTGATAACAGTGTCTTTTTCTTGAAACAAGTTGCCAAGGGCTAAAAAAAATAGCCAAAAATGAAGACGAAGAAAGGAAGAAGAAGAAGAAGAAGAAGAAGAAGAAGAAGAAGAAGAA
>NW_025409437.1:0-14814 GCF_002201575.2 Neomonachus schauinslandi
TTTTTTTTTTTTTTAAAGATTTTATTTATTTGAAAGAGAGGTAGAGAGAGAACGAGTAGGGGGAGAGGGAGAAGAAGACCAGACTCCTCACTGAGCAGGGAGCCCAATGTGGGACTCAATCCCAGGACCCCAAGATCATGACCTGAGCCGAAGGCAGACACTTAACCGACTGAGCCACCCAGGCATACCAACCCTTAGTGTTTTAATACATCATAAACCTACCATCCATCAGTAAATAAATAAAATCTTAAAAAAAAAATCTACCATCAATCAGTTCTAGGGATCAGAAGTCTAAAAAAGATTGCTTTTCCTTCTGGAGACTCTAAAGAAAAATTTTTTTCCTTGTTTCTGGCTCCCAGACACTGCATCAATTCCTGGACTCACAGCTCTTCATCACTCCGACTTCTGTTCCATCATCCTGTCTTCTCAGCTGACTTCCTTATCTCCCCTTTTTTCCCTTACAAGGGACTCTGAGATTATGTTGGGCAGATTGGATTATCTCCTCATCTTAATTTAATCACATCGGCAAAGTCCCTTTTCCTATATAAAGTAACATATTCACAGGTTCTGGGGGAGTAAGATGTGGGCATTTTTGGGGTACCACTATTCTTTCTACTGCAACAATGATGCATAAGAGAAGAAAAACATTTGTAGTGAAGATTCCATGCTGGATTCTGAATTTAAGAGAAGGCAAAGTTTCTCTATGATAGCCTAAAAATTAGGTCTTTAAAATACGTTCTCACACAGAAAATAGAGAAATATAGGAGAGGACTCAACAAGTGATAGAAAGCACAGGAGTCCATGGATTGTTCTAGACCTTTTCTGTCTCACAGATGACACTCTAATGCCATCTCCCAATTTCTCACCATGCTGCTAGTGATGTGAATCAAAGCTGCCATGGCCCATTATTCCAGAACATTCCCTGTTCCATGAAGTTCAGCCAACTGACTGATGGTACCTTCCTTCTCACTCACCCACCATTGTGCTAGAGTTTTAGAATGACGAGATAAATAGCCAGCTGACATTTTGAGTAGATGCCTTCCTGCTCTGCCAAAACCACAAAAATTTCTTAAATCACAAAAAACTCTAGAAATCATGAGCTCATATGACCCCTCACCTCATCATCAGAGCAGTAATGCTCTTTCTCCACTCTGCCCTAGATGCTGGAAGGCAGACCATCAGTGGTTGAAGAGCATGGAAAAGAAGAAAGCTACAAGATCCTCACAGCCTCTCAGCTGTTATATTTAATAATATGTTGATCCCATTGTAACAATTTAAAAGTAATAAATATTTAATTTTGGTGTCAGATTGTCATTATTTTTGTTCTCAGGAAACTCTTATTATGGATAAATCAAGTCATGTGCTCAGTGAGTGATAATGTGAAAAACTGAGACCCTTTTTTGTCCATGATTAGTGAGGAGCTAAATACTCAGAAGAGGTTAACAGAGACCATAGGACTTAACCTAAAGCTATAATGCTTGAAAGACAACATGATGCAATGAAAGGAAGAGGAAATGCAATAAAGGTCAGGAAGAAATGATGATGATGGTGGTGGTGGTGGTGGCCATATTAGATATTTACATGAATGATGCCAACAAATGTGTGATGTAGGTATTATTATATCCTTTGACACATGATAAAACTGGGACTCAGAATTTGTTTCTTGCCCAATATTGTACCAGTAGTGACAGAACATAAAAATAAACTCATGAAATATCCATTGTTCTTTCTCGTTCCTTAAATTTCTTCAATAAAAATCACAGTGGGAACTCTTCAGTGTGTACATGATAAAAATAGACAGGGAAAATAAGATTTAACCATTTTCGAACTTGGGGAGCAAGATGGCAGAGGAGTAGGAGACCTGGATTTCGTCTCCTCTCAGGAATTCAGCTGGATAGGGATCAAACCATTCTGAACACCTACAAACTCAACAGGAAATCGAAGAAAAGAAGAGCAACAACTATCTCATCAGAAAAGTGACCACTTTCTGGAAGGTAGGACGTGCGGAGAAGTGAATCCGAGGCGATATTCGGGAGGATAGACAGCGGGGGAGAGGCCTCCGTCGGCCGCTTCTGGCAAGTGATAGAACCACGGAGCACAAAATTGGAAATTTTAAAAGTCTGCTCCGCTGAGGGACGTCACTCTGGTGGCTAAGCGGGGGGTGGAACCCTCCGGGATAGTGTGGTCTCAGGACCCTCGGGGTCACAGAAAGACCGGGGGTGCCTGAGTGTGGCAGAGCTCCCAGGTATCGGAGCAGGGAAGCCGGCTGCAGAGGCGGAGCCCAGGTGCGGGCTCTCAGCTCGGGGTTGCCATAAACCGTGATCTGCGGCACAGTCGGGCCCCTGCTCCTCCAGCAGGGACCCAACAAGCGGCAGATCCGGGGAGACTCACCTTCCTCCCCTGGGAGGAGCCGCGTGGGAGTGCACCGCAGGGATCTGCTGGGTTTGGAGACTCCACCCGGGGTCGGGTGCCAGAGATAGAAACGCGTGGTCACAGGCCGGGTGAGCACGGAGTGCGGCTGGAGACCGGGGAGACGGGAGTGACTGACGGCTTTTCTCTGGGGACTCACTGAGAAGCGGGGCCCCGAGTTCTCGGCTCCTCCACGGCGGAGATTGGGAGGCCGCCATTTTCACTCTCCGCCTCCAAAGCTGTACAGAAAACTCGCAGGAAACAAAAGCCCCGGAGAGCAAACCCGAGCAGATTACTTAGCCGGGAGGGGGCAAGGGCAGGGCAATTCCGCCTCCGGCACAGACATTTGGAAACCACAGCAACAGGCCCCTCCCCAGAAGATCAGTGAGAACAGCCAGCCAAGACCAAGTTTACCGATCAATGAGAATGGCAGAACTCCAGCGCTAGGGGACTACTGCACATAGAATTCATGGCTTTTTTACCATGATTCTTTAGTCTTTCAAAGTTAATTTTTTTTTTAACTGTCTTTTTTTCTTTTTTTTTCTTTTTGAATTTTTCTTTTTCCCTTTTTCAACCAACATCTTATCAATCCCTTTTTTTAAAAAAAACATTTTTATTTTTCATTTTTAGAGTCATATTCTATGCCTTCATAGTAGTTACCCGTATTTTTGGCTTATATATATAAGTTGTTCTCTCTTTAAAATTTTGAGATAGTTTCTTCTAACAGATCAAAATATACCCTAAATCTCTAGGGTACGGTGTTTTCTATTCCCCTGCCTGATCACATCCTCTCCCTTTTTTTTCTTTTTTTAAATCCTCTTCTTTCTTTTTTTCAAACAACTTCTTATCAATTCCTTTTATAAAATTTTTTATAATTTCCATCTTTACAGTCATATTCCATCCCTTCATCATATCAACCCTTATTTTTGTACATATATAAGTTTTTCTTTCTTTAAAATTTTGGGAGGCACTTTCTTCTAAAAGACCAAAATACACCCCAAATCTAGTGTGTGGAACTGATCTATATACCAGCCTGATCATATTTGATCACATTCTGGTTTTTTTGTTGTTGTTGTTTTGTTTTGTTTCTTTTTGTTTTTATCTTTATCTTTTTCTTTTTTTTCTTTTTCTTTTTTCTCTCTTTCCCTTTCTTTTCCCACTGCTTCAGGTTTTTTCTGATTTGTTTAGAGTATATTTTCTGGGGACGTTGTTACTCTGCTAGCATTTTGTTCTCTCATTCATCTATTCTCCTCTGCACAAAATGACAAGACGGAAAAAATCACCTCAACAAAAAGAACAAGAGGTAGTACCAACTGCCAGGGACCTACTCAATACGGACATTAGTACGATGTCAGATCTAGAGTTCAGAATCATCACTTTAAGGATACTAGCTGGGCTTGAAAAAAGCATGGAAGTTATTAGAGAAACCCTTTCTGGAGAAGTAAAAGAACTAAAATCCAACCAAGTAGAAATCAAAAAGACTATTAATGAGGTGCAATCAAAAATGGGGGCACTAACTGCTAGAATAAATGAGGCAGAAGAGAGAATCAGTAATATAGAAGATGAAATGATGGAAAATAAAGAAGCTGAGAAAAAGAGAGATAAACAACTACTGGATCACGAGGGCAGAATTCGAGAGATAAGCGATACCATAAGACGAAACAACATTAGAATAATTGGGATCCCAGAAGAAGAAGAAAGAGAGAGAGGGGCAGAAGGTATAATGGAGCAAATTATAGCAGAGAACTTCCCTAATTTGGGGAAGGAAACAGGCATGAAAATCCAGGAAGCACAGAGAACCCCTCTCAAAATCAATAAAAATAGGTCAACACCCCGACATCTAATAGTAAAACTTACGAGTCTCATAGACAAAGAGAAAATCCTGAGAGCAGCTCGGGAGAAGAGATATGTAACCTACAATGGTAGAAACATGAGATTGGCAACAGACCTATCCACAGAGACCTGGCAGGCCAGAAAGGACTGGCAGGATATATTTAGAGCACTAAATGAGAAAAATATGCAGCCAACAATACTCTATCCAGCTAGGCTGTCACTGAAAATTGAAGGAGAGATAAAAAGCTTCCAGGACAAACAAAAACTAAAGGAATTTGCAAACACAAAACCAGCCCTACAGGAAATCTTGAAAGGGGTCCTCTAAGCAAAGAGAGAGCCTAAAAGCAATATAGACCAGAAAGGAACACAGACAATATACGGTAACAGTCACCTTACAGGCAATACAATGGCACTAAATTCCTATCTTTCAATAGTTACCCTGAATGTAAATGGGCTCAATGCCCCAATCAAAAGACACAGGCTATCAGATTGGATTAAAAAACAAGATCCATCGATATGCTGTCTGCAAGAGACTCATTTTCGACCCAAAGACAGCCCCAGATTGAAAGTGAGGGGGTGGAAAACCATTTACCATGCTAATGGACACCAAAAGAAAGCTGGGGTGGCAATCCTTATATCAGACAAATTAGATTTTAAACCAAAGACTGTAATAAGAGATGAGGAAGGACACTATATCATGCTTAAAGGATCTATCCAACAAGAAGATCTAACAATTGTAAATATCTATGCCCCTAACATGGGAGCAGCCAATTATATAAGCAAATTAATAAAAAAAGCAAAGAAACACATCGACAACAATACAATAATAGTGGGGGACTTTAACACCCCCCTCACTGAAATGGACAGATCGTCTAAGCAAAAGATCAACAAGGAAATAAAGACTTTAAATGACACACTGGACCAAATGGACTTTACAGACATATTCAGAACATTCCACCCCAAAGCAACGGAATACACATTCTTCTCTAGTGCCCATGGAACATTCTCCAGAATAGATCACATCCTAGGTCATAAATCAGGTCTCAACCGGTACCAAAAGATTGGAATCATTCCCTGCCTATTTTCAGACCACAATGCTTTGAAACTAGAGCTCAATCACAAGACAAAAGTCAGAAAAAACTCAAATACATGGAGGCTAAAGAGCATCCTACTGAAGAACGAATGGGTCAACCAGGAAATTAAAGAAGAATTAAAAAAATACATGGAAACCAATGAAAATGAAAACACAACTATTCAAAATCTTTGGGATGCAGCAAAGGCAGTCCTAAGAGGAAAGTATATAGCAATACAAGCCTTTCTCAAGAAGCAAGAAAGGTCTCAAGTACACAACCTAACCCTCCACCTAAAGGAGCTGGAGAAAGAACAGCAAATAAAGCCTAAACCCAGCAGGAGAAGAGAAATCATAAAGATCAGAGCAGAAATCAATGAAATAGAAACTAAAAGAACAGTAGAACAGATCAACGAAACTAGGAGCTGGTTCTTTGAAAGAATTAACAAGATTGATAAACCCCTGGCCAGACTTATCAAAAAGAGAAGAGAAATGACCCAAATCAACAAAATCATGAATGAAAGAGGAGAGATCACAACCAACACCATAGAAATACAAACAATTATAAGAACATATTATGAGCAACTCTATGCCAGCAAATTAAATAACCTGGAAGAAATGGATGCAGTCCTAGAGATGTACCAACTACCAAAACTGAACCAGGATGAAATAGAAAACCTGAACAGACCTATAACCGCTAAGGAAATTGAAGCAGTCATCAAAAATCTCCCAAAAAACAAAAGCCCAGGTCCAGATGGCTTCCCAGGGGAATTCTACCAAACATTTCAAGAAGAATTAATACCTATTCTTCTGAAACTGTTCCAAAAAATAGAAATGGAAGGAAAACTTCCAAACTCATTTTATGAGGCCAGCATTACCTTGATCCCAAAACCAGACAAAGACCCCATCAAAAAGGAGAATTACAGACCAATATCCCTGATGAACATGGATGCAAAAATTCTCACCAAAATACTAGCCAATAGGATCCAACAGTACATTAAAAGGATTATTCACCATGACCAAGTGGGATTTATCCCTGGGCTGCAAGGTTGGTTCAACATCCACAAATCAATCAATGTGATACAATACATTAACAAAAGAAAGAACAAGAATCATATGATCCTCTCAATAGATGCAGAAAAAGCATTTGACAAAGTTCAGCATCCTTTCTTGATCAAAACTCTTCAGAGTATAGGGATAGAGGGTACATACCTCAATATCATAAAAGCCATCTATGAAAAACCTACAGCGAATATCATTCTCAATGGGGAGAAACTGAGAGCTTTCCCCCTAAGGTCAGGAATGTGGCAGGGATGTCCACTATCACCACTGCTATTCAACATAGTATTGGAAGTCCTAGCCACAGCAATCAGACAACAGAAAGAAATCAAAGGCATCCAAATTGGCAAGGAAGAAGTCAAACTCTCACTCTTTGCAGATGATATGATACTTTATGTGGAAAACCCAAAAGACTCCACCCCAAAACTGCTAGAACTCATACAGGAATTCAGTCAAGTGGCAGGATATAAAATCAATGCACAGAAGTCAGTGGCATTCCTATACACCAACAACAAGACAGAAGAAAGAGAAACGAAGGAGTCGATCCCATTTACAATTGCACCCAAAACCATAAGATACCTAGGAATAAATCTAACCAAAGAGGCAAAGGATCTGTACTCAGAAAACTATAAAATACTCATGAAAGAAATTGAGGAAGACACAAAGAAATGGAAAAACATTCCATGCTCATGGATTGGAAAAACAAATATTGTGAAGATGTCAATGTTACCTAGAGCAATCTACACATTCAATGCAATCCCCATCAAAATATCATCCACTTTTTTCAAAGAAATGGAACAAATAATCCTAAAATTTGTATGGAACCAGAAAAGACCCCGCATAGCCAGAGGAATGTTGAAAAAGAAAAGCAAAGCCGGCGGCATCACAATTCCGGACTTCCAGCTCTTTTACAAAGCTGTCATCATCAAGACAGCATGGTACTGGCACAAAAACAGACACATAGATCAATGGAACAGAATAGAGAGCCCAGAAATGGACCCTCAACTCTATGGTCAACTCATCTTTGACAAAGCAGGAAAGAATGTCCAATGGAACAAAGACAGTCTCTTCAACAAATGGTGTTGGGAAAATTGGATAGCCACATGCAGAAGAATGAAACTGGACCATTTCCTTACACCACACACAAAAATAGACTCAAAATGGTTGAAAGACCTCCATGTGAGACAGGAGTCCATCAAAATCCTAAAGGAGAACACGGGCAGCAACCTCTTCAACCTCAGCCGAAGCAACTTCTTCCTAGAAACATTGCCAAAGGCAAGGGAAGCAAGGGCAAAAATGAACTATTGGGACTTCATCAAGATAAAAAGCTTTTGCAAAGCAAAGGAAACAGTCAACAAAACCAAAAGACAACCGACAGAATGGGAGAAGATATTTGCAAATGACATATCAGATAAAGGGCTAGTATCCAAAATCTATAAAGAACTCATCAAACTTAACACCCAAAGAACAAAGAATCCAATCAAGAAATGGGCAGAAGACATGAACAGACATTTTTCCAAAGAAGACATCCAAATGGCCAACAGACACATGAAAAAGTGCTCAATATCGCTTGCCATCAGGGAAATCCAAATCAAAACCTCAATGAGATACCACCTCACACCAGTCAGAATGGCTAAAATGAACAAGTCAGGAAATGACAGATGTTGGCAGGGATGCGGAGAAAGGGGAACCCTCCTCCACTGTTGGTGGGAATGCAAGCTGGTGCAGCCACTCTGGAAAACAGTATGGAGGTTCCTCAAAAAGTTGAAAATAGAACTACCATATGATCCAGCAATTGCACTACTGGGTATTTACCCCAAAGATACAAAAGTAGGGATCCGAAGTGGTACGTGCACCCCGATGTTTATAGCAGCAATGTCCACAATAGCCAAACTGTGGAAAGAGCCAAGATGTCCATCCACAGATGAATGGATAAAGAAGAGTGGTATATATATACAATGGAATATTATGCAGCCATCAAAAGGAATGAGATCTTGCCATTTGCAACGATGTGGATGGAACTGGAGGGTATTATGTTGAGTGAAATAAGTCAAACAGAGAAAGACATGTATCATATGATCTCACTGATATGAGGAATTCTTAATCTCAGGAAACAAACTGAGGGTTGCTGGAGTGGGGGGTGGGGTGGGAAGGATGGGGTGACTGGGTGATAGACACTGGGGAGGGTATGTGCTCTTGTAAGCGCTGTGAATTTTGCAAGACTGTTGAATCTCAGATCTGTACCTCTGAAACAAATAATGCAATATATGTTAAGAAAAAAAAAAAAGAAGAAGGTAGCGGGAGGGAAAGAATGAAGCGGGGGAAATCGGAGGGGTAGACGATCCATGAGAGACGATGGACTCTGAAAAACAAACAGGGTTCTAGAGGGGAGGGGGTTGGGAGGATGGGTTAGCCTGGTGGTGGGTATTGAGGAGGGCACATTCTGCATGGAGCACTGGGTGTTATGCACAAACAATGAATCATGGAACACTTCATCTAAAACTAATGATGTAATGTATGGGGATTACATAAGAATAAAAAAAAAAAATCAATGGCAGAAAAATTAAAATTGTGGAAATGAGTTTCGTGCTCACAACCACTTCCCAGGTTCCAGAGTCATGGTCTAGAGGACTGAGGTTGCCACAAGACAACATCAAAGGTATTGCTACTTCAACTATAGATTTTCCAGAATTTTTAAGTGAAAACTTAAAATGCTTGTGTGTAAGAGAAGTAGTTAAAGGGATGCTTCTGAGTCTATCACTCGGGTGTTCAATACACTTGAAATAAAAGTCAGTATAAGGTGATGTGATATGCTTATACATTCTTGAAATAAGTGGTAGAAAAGTGGAGCTTTCACATTTTCATAGGTCAAATATTACTTCATAATAATCAACTAAAATTAATGTATATTAAGTGGAATGACGAACAGCAGAGAAGTTACCAGCATGGGTTCTGCAATCAAACAGATAAGAGTTCACTTCCCAGCATCATGACTATCTGGCTACATAATTTAAAAGGTATTAGTTAATATCTGTAAGTCTCCAGTTTCCTCATGCAAAATCAGGATAGTCATGACATCATAAGTTTGAGGGAAGAACAAGTTCACTTATACATATAACTTTATATGCAAACTTTATATAAAATAATTTTTTTAAAAGATTTTATTTATTTATTTGACAGAGAGAGACACAGCGAGAGAGGGAACACAAGCAGGGGGAGTGGGAGAGGGAGAAGCAGGCTTCCCATGTTGCAGGGAGCTCGATGTGGGGCTCGATCCCAGGACCCTGAACCGAAGGCAGATGCTTAACTGACTGACCCACCCAGGCACCCCTATATAAAATATATTTACATTTATAACTATATAGAAACTTATATAAAGTATATATAAAGCATATACAGTTGACCCTTCAACAAAGCAGGGGTGAGGGAAGCCAACCCTGCATGGTCGAAAATCTGTGTCTAACGTTTGATTCCCCCCAAATTTACTAATAGCCTACTATTGACTGATAACATAAACAGTTGACTGACACATATTTTATATGTTATATGTATTATATACTATATTCTTACAATAAAATAGAGAAAACAGTATTAAGAAAATCATAAGAAATAATACATTTACAGTACTGTAAAAAAATCTGCATATAAGTGGACCTGTGAGGTTCAAACCCATGTTGTTCAAGGGTCAACTGTATATTATATTATATTATATTATATTATTTTTATTTACACATATATGAAGTGCTTAGAAATCTTCCTGGCACACATTTGGAACTCCAATTGTTGCTAATATATATATAAATCTGTGTGTATGTCTATATACAGATATATAGATATGTTCACAACATGTAATTTCATTAAAAATTTTAGGGAAAATAGAAAAGAGAGTCTAGAAACTCTGATAGTCTGAATAGGCTGTAATAATGACCACATATATTATTATATATGCATATGTACATATAAATATACACATTTATGTGTTCTTTTATACAGAATTGTACATAAATCATTTTAGGCTTTTCCTATCAGGATCTTCAAAATTCTCCCGGCCTCTGCCCACTGCCAATTCCAAGATTACATCTACATTTCTGGGTACTTGTTGTAATAGCATCCTACTCCAGGTACTGGATCTGCATTACTTTCCTATTACTGCAGTAGCAAGACAATCAACACTTTGTATTTTGTTTTTTTTTTTTTTAAAGATTTTATTTATTTGAAAGAGAGGTAGAGAGAGAACGAGTAGGGGGAGAGGGAGAAGAAGACCAGACTCCTCACTGAGCAGGGAGCCCAATGTGGGACTCAATCCCAGGACCCCAAGATCATGACCTGAGCCGAAGGCAGACACTTAACCGACTGAGCCACCCAGGCATACCAACCCTTAGTGTTTTAATACATCATAAACCTACCATCCATCAGTAAATAAATAAAATCTTAAAAAAAAAATCTACCATCAATCAGTTCTAGGGATCAGAAGTCTAAAAAAGATTGCTTTTCCTTCTGGAGACTCTAAAGAAAAATTTTTTTCCTTGTTTCTGGCTCCCAGACACTGCATCAATTCCTGGACTCACAGCTCTTCATCACTCCGACTTCTGTTCCATCATCCTGTCTTCTCAGCTGACTTCCTTATCTCCCCTTTTTTCCCTTACAAGGGACTCTGAGATTATGTTGGGCAGATTGGATTATCTCCTCATCTTAATTTAATCACATCGGCAAAGTCCCTTTTCCTATATAAAGTAACATATTCACAGGTTCTGGGGGAGTAAGATGTGGGCATTTTTGGGGTACCACTATTCTTTCTACTGCAACAATGATGCATAAGAGAAGAAAAACATTTGTAGTGAAGATTCCATGCTGGATTCTGAATTTAAGAGAAGGCAAAGTTTCTCTATGATAGCCTAAAAATTAGGTCTTTAAAATACGTTCTCACACAGAAAATAGAGAAATATAGGAGAGGACTCAACAAGTGATAGAAAGCACAGGAGTCCATGGATTGTTCTAGACCTTTTCTGTCTCACAGATGACACTCTAATGCCATCTCCCAATTTCTCACCATGCTGCTAGTGATGTGAATCAAAGCTGCCATGGCCCATTATTCCAGAACATTCCCTGTTCCATGAAGTTCAGCCAACTGACTGATGGTACCTTCCTTCTCACTCACCCACCATTGTGCTAGAGTTTTAGAATGACGAGATAAATAGCCAGCTGACATTTTGAGTAGATGCCTTCCTGCTCTGCCAAAACCACAAAAATTTCTTAAATCACAAAAAACTCTAGAAATCATGAGCTCATATGACCCCTCACCTCATCATCAGAGCAGTAATGCTCTTTCTCCACTCTGCCCTAGATGCTGGAAGGCAGACCATCAGTGGTTGAAGAGCATGGAAAAGAAGAAAGCTACAAGATCCTCACAGCCTCTCAGCTGTTATATTTAATAATATGTTGATCCCATTGTAACAATTTAAAAGTAATAAATATTTAATTTTGGTGTCAGATTGTCATTATTTTTGTTCTCAGGAAACTCTTATTATGGATAAATCAAGTCATGTGCTCAGTGAGTGATAATGTGAAAAACTGAGACCCTTTTTTGTCCATGATTAGTGAGGAGCTAAATACTCAGAAGAGGTTAACAGAGACCATAGGACTTAACCTAAAGCTATAATGCTTGAAAGACAACATGATGCAATGAAAGGAAGAGGAAATGCAATAAAGGTCAGGAAGAAATGATGATGATGGTGGTGGTGGTGGTGGCCATATTAGATATTTACATGAATGATGCCAACAAATGTGTGATGTAGGTATTATTATATCCTTTGACACATGATAAAACTGGGACTCAGAATTTGTTTCTTGCCCAATATTGTACCAGTAGTGACAGAACATAAAAATAAACTCATGAAATATCCATTGTTCTTTCTCGTTCCTTAAATTTCTTCAATAAAAATCACAGTGGGAACTCTTCAGTGTGTACATGATAAAAATAGACAGGGAAAATAAGATTTAACCATTTTCGAACTTGGGGAGCAAGATGGCAGAGGAGTAGGAGACCTGGATTTCGTCTCCTCTCAGGAATTCAGCTGGATAGGGATCAAACCATTCTGAACACCTACAAACTCAACAGGAAATCGAAGAAAAGAAGAGCAACAACTATCTCATCAGAAAAGTGACCACTTTCTGGAAGGTAGGACGTGCGGAGAAGTGAATCCGAGGCGATATTCGGGAGGATAGACAGCGGGGGAGAGGCCTCCGTCGGCCGCTTCTGGCAAGTGATAGAACCACGGAGCACAAAATTGGAAATTTTAAAAGTCTGCTCCGCTGAGGGACGTCACTCTGGTGGCTAAGCGGGGGGTGGAACCCTCCGGGATAGTGTGGTCTCAGGACCCTCGGGGTCACAGAAAGACCGGGGGTGCCTGAGTGTGGCAGAGCTCCCAGGTATCGGAGCAGGGAAGCCGGCTGCAGAGGCGGAGCCCAGGTGCGGGCTCTCAGCTCGGGGTTGCCATAAACCGTGATCTGCGGCACAGTCGGGCCCCTGCTCCTCCAGCAGGGACCCAACAAGCGGCAGATCCGGGGAGACTCACCTTCCTCCCCTGGGAGGAGCCGCGTGGGAGTGCACCGCAGGGATCTGCTGGGTTTGGAGACTCCACCCGGGGTCGGGTGCCAGAGATAGAAACGCGTGGTCACAGGCCGGGTGAGCACGGAGTGCGGCTGGAGACCGGGGAGACGGGAGTGACTGACGGCTTTTCTCTGGGGACTCACTGAGAAGCGGGGCCCCGAGTTCTCGGCTCCTCCACGGCGGAGATTGGGAGGCCGCCATTTTCACTCTCCGCCTCCAAAGCTGTACAGAAAACTCGCAGGAAACAAAAGCCCCGGAGAGCAAACCCGAGCAGATTACTTAGCCGGGAGGGGGCAAGGGCAGGGCAATTCCGCCTCCGGCACAGACATTTGGAAACCACAGCAACAGGCCCCTCCCCAGAAGATCAGTGAGAACAGCCAGCCAAGACCAAGTTTACCGATCAATGAGAATGGCAGAACTCCAGCGCTAGGGGACTACTGCACATAGAATTCATGGCTTTTTTACCATGATTCTTTAGTCTTTCAAAGTTAATTTTTTTTTTAACTGTCTTTTTTTCTTTTTTTTTCTTTTTGAATTTTTCTTTTTCCCTTTTTCAACCAACATCTTATCAATCCCTTTTTTTAAAAAAAACATTTTTATTTTTCATTTTTAGAGTCATATTCTATGCCTTCATAGTAGTTACCCGTATTTTTGGCTTATATATATAAGTTGTTCTCTCTTTAAAATTTTGAGATAGTTTCTTCTAACAGATCAAAATATACCCTAAATCTCTAGGGTACGGTGTTTTCTATTCCCCTGCCTGATCACATCCTCTCCCTTTTTTTTCTTTTTTTAAATCCTCTTCTTTCTTTTTTTCAAACAACTTCTTATCAATTCCTTTTATAAAATTTTTTATAATTTCCATCTTTACAGTCATATTCCATCCCTTCATCATATCAACCCTTATTTTTGTACATATATAAGTTTTTCTTTCTTTAAAATTTTGGGAGGCACTTTCTTCTAAAAGACCAAAATACACCCCAAATCTAGTGTGTGGAACTGATCTATATACCAGCCTGATCATATTTGATCACATTCTGGTTTTTTTGTTGTTGTTGTTTTGTTTTGTTTCTTTTTGTTTTTATCTTTATCTTTTTCTTTTTTTTCTTTTTCTTTTTTCTCTCTTTCCCTTTCTTTTCCCACTGCTTCAGGTTTTTTCTGATTTGTTTAGAGTATATTTTCTGGGGACGTTGTTACTCTGCTAGCATTTTGTTCTCTCATTCATCTATTCTCCTCTGCACAAAATGACAAGACGGAAAAAATCACCTCAACAAAAAGAACAAGAGGTAGTACCAACTGCCAGGGACCTACTCAATACGGACATTAGTACGATGTCAGATCTAGAGTTCAGAATCATCACTTTAAGGATACTAGCTGGGCTTGAAAAAAGCATGGAAGTTATTAGAGAAACCCTTTCTGGAGAAGTAAAAGAACTAAAATCCAACCAAGTAGAAATCAAAAAGACTATTAATGAGGTGCAATCAAAAATGGGGGCACTAACTGCTAGAATAAATGAGGCAGAAGAGAGAATCAGTAATATAGAAGATGAAATGATGGAAAATAAAGAAGCTGAGAAAAAGAGAGATAAACAACTACTGGATCACGAGGGCAGAATTCGAGAGATAAGCGATACCATAAGACGAAACAACATTAGAATAATTGGGATCCCAGAAGAAGAAGAAAGAGAGAGAGGGGCAGAAGGTATAATGGAGCAAATTATAGCAGAGAACTTCCCTAATTTGGGGAAGGAAACAGGCATGAAAATCCAGGAAGCACAGAGAACCCCTCTCAAAATCAATAAAAATAGGTCAACACCCCGACATCTAATAGTAAA
>NW_025409438.1:0-14752 GCF_002201575.2 Neomonachus schauinslandi
GGGTGATGGAAATGTTCTGGGATTACATGGTGGTGATAATTGCCTGGTAAGCATGTTAAAAACCTCTGTACCGTATACTTAAAGGGGTGAATTTTATGGTACGGGAATATCTCAGTAAAGCTGTTACACGCTTTTTAAAATCAGAAGTCAGATCATGTCCTCTTCTCCTCAACCTCCTCCTCCAATAGCCCACTGCCATTCAAAGTAAAAGTTCTCAGGATGGCAATACTTCACATACTATGCAAAATTTTTAGTCCATCTGGAGCATTTTTACACAATTAGTGGCATTTCCATCATCTTACCCCATTCCATCATGCTGAGGAAATTTTTGTGATAGTCGAAGAGAACGGTCCTTTTGGCATAAAACAAAACGATAACACTCTCAGAAGTTGGCAAAGTACAAAAATATACCTGAAAGTGCTTAAATGTGGCCCCATCATCACATCCTGCATTGAATGCTCCATATGTCCGGTGCCCAGACAGAAGGCAGGACAGGGGGCAGGAGAACAGAGAGGGTCTTCAGAATGTGGTCACCCCAGGGTTGGGGCCCTGGCTTCTCCCAGGACTTAGCTATGCCACCTTGAGCAAGTCACTCACCCTTCCTCAGCCTCTCTGCGGGCCTGCTTGGGCAAGATGAGAATAGAATTCCCTCAGGGCTGTTGTGCGAACTCCCCGGGGTGCGTCTGCATGCTCACTGGCTTCCCTCCTGCTGGGTACACGGGCCTGGAGTCATTCCTGGAGGGAGGGCCTTCCCGGCTGTAGTTTGCTGGACGAGGGGCGGGGGCTCCCATCCGAGGACAAGGACCCTCCACCCTGGGCCAGTGGGTTGGATTGGTCCCCATCCCTCTGCCCTAAACCATTGTGTGCCCCTCTCCTCTCTCTGCGGGGGCCTGGGGCTTGCTGTCCCTCTGCTACCCCCCGCCCCCCTCTCTGAGGCACATGAGCCTTGTGGTCCGTGCTTTCCAAAGTCACCATTTTGGTGCCTTTCACAGTGGATGCTGATGTTTTTTACTCCAGACACTTGACTGGGGGGCCCTGTTGCCTTCTGAGCCTGCGGAAGTACCTAATACGGCCTTTGTCACACGCGCCAGAGCAGAGCACCTTCCCAGGAACAGATGTTCTTGGAACACACCTCGGTTCCCAGGACCATGTAAAAGGGGGGAGGCCATTGAGGTGGGGTGTGCTGGTGGGTTTGAATTTTTGTGAAAGAGAGTGGGTCCCCTTCTGCCTTTGTCCTGGTCACGGGCTCCACCTGAGAGCACAGCCCTACGCCACGCCCCCACGTCTGGTCTTGCAGAGGTGGCCAGCCTAGACTTTCCCGCAAGCCAGTGCCCAGTGTGGTCCCCCAAAGCTGGGGGAGCACCCCTCTACCTGGCAGCTGGTAGCTGGGGTGGGCTCCTTCCCTTAGGACCTGTTTCCTCATCTGTACCCTGGGAGGCCTAGCCCTACAGAGGATCGGAGCATGAGGGCACAGGCTGGTGCTCATTTCCTAACGCAACTTGCCCCTCCTGGGAAAGGCAGGAGAAGGAGGTGCCTGTCTTTGACTGGGTTTGTCTTTCGTGGGTTCCATCAGGGAGCCTGGCTGACGGGAGTGGGCTCTTGTCATCCAGTCATGGACCTGAGGCAGGAAGGCTGTTCCAGACCCACCATTCCACACCATGATGTGATTAGTTCCTTCCATCATAGGAAGAACATTTTTTTTTTTCCCCAGGAAAATTATGGTGAACCTTAGTGTTTCCCGTCTGCAGTGTTCTTCAGAAGACCTCATAGGGCTCACATTAGATCAGTAAGGAGAATTCTCAAAGAGTATTGAGGACAGAGTCATTAGATAGGTGGACTACTGAATTCTATTTCCTTTCATTATTTTGCTTAAAAATCTAGTTCCTTGGGCTGCCTGGGTGGCTCAGTCGTTCATTAAGCGTCTGCCTTCAGCTCAGGTCATAATCCCAGGGTCCTGGGATCGAGCCCCGCATTGGGCTCCCTGCTCGGCGGGAAGCCTGCTTCTCCCTCTCCCACTTCCCCTGCTTGTGTTCCCTCTATCGCTGTGTGTGTCTCTCTCTCTGTCAAATAAATAAATAAAATCTTAAAAAAAAAAAATCTAGTTCCTCTCCATCTTTTCAGGTCTACCCTTCTCATTTCTCATTGCCCTGTGTCCTAGGGCAGCCTTGAGTTGTTGGTGTTGCTTTAGAGGGGTCACGGGGCTTACTCATCCCCAGCTGGCCCTGCCCTAGGCAGTTTGGTACATGTTAGTGTTCTTCCTCCTCCCAGAAGCCTGTGGAGATTTCTGAGGTCCCCCATGTTCTAGACAGGACAGGAGAAGCCCGGGGAGTTAAGTAGTTGGCTGGGGTTCTCAGGAAGCAAGCCCGGGCAGTCTGGCTCCAGATGGACTCCTAAGCCCTCCACAGTGGCCTCTGGGGGTGGTTGTTGCCAGCCTGGGGCCCAGGCCCTGTGCCCACTGCTACTGGGGGTGTGGTCAGGGCTACCCACAGCAAGGCCTAGGGTGCGGTGTGGAGGGTCTGTGTTGCCCTCTGAGCCTCGGCAGGAGGAAAGGCTGGACCTGGTGCTTCCAGCCCTGGGCTCTCAGTAGCACTGTTTGGGGGCTTATTTGGAGGGGACATTTGGACCCAAGAAGGACTTCCTCTTCTTCCCTCTGGGCAGGTCAGAAATGTTGGAGTCTCGCCATCATCACTGTGTGAGGTGGAGAGCGGCGCTGTGTCCCCGTCAGTTTCCTGGGCCACTGGGTGTTGGCTATGGTGTGCCCATGTCCCACTTTCCTCCCGGGTGGAGGATGGACTCATTCATTCACTCCATGCATTTTTTATTGAATGTTGATTGAAAATCCCTGCTCTGATAGAGCTTGCTTTCCAGTGAGGGAAGGCAGGCCATAACCAAGGTAAATGAAAGAAATATACCACATATTACATGGTGGTAATTGCTATGGGGAGGCATAAAGCAGGGGAGGAGGCCAGGGAAGGTGAGGTGGCTGGTATTGTGGTTTTAAGTAGGGTGATCCTGGAGGGTGGTATATGAGCAGCAGCATGGAGGAGGGGAAGGAGGGAGCCATGTGGACAGTGAGGAGAATGGCCCGTGTAAAGGGCCTGCGGTGACATCTTTCCGGTGTGTTCGAGGAAGAGCAAGGAGGCCAGGTGGCTGGTGCTGAGGGAGCAAAGGCAGAGGTATAGAGTGAGAGGTCATGAGAGGTGGTGGAAGAGATGCATGTCAGATTGTGTAGGGCCTCAGAGACTGGTGAGGACTTACCAATGGGAAGGATCATTTGGGCTGGTGCACCAGGACTAGATTAGAAGGGGCCAGCATAGAGAGAACGAGCTGTTAGGAGCCACTGCAGTCATACAGGGGATGGAGGCTCAGCCCAGGCATCAGTGGTCTTGGGAGAGCCATGCTAGGAGTCTGTGTTAACGTCCAAGGTGGAGCCATGGTTTCCTGAAGGGTGGGAGGACAAGGGAAGGAGAAGGGCCCAGGATGGCTCTGAGGCTTCAGCCTAAGCATCCTGAAGGAAGTAGCTATCAGTTGAGATGAGAAGGCTTTGGAGGATGATGAGAGCAAGTTCTCCATGTTCCATGCATCAGGGGACCCACTCTTGGCTTCCCAGGCAGACATTAAGAGCAGCCCCTGATTCTCTGGCCCTTGGAGGTAGAGGAAACATGAAGGGCTTTTTGGACACTGACTTAGCTGTGCCAGGATACCTGCCAGGGCCGTGTGCCATTTGCCCGAGGGCTGTGAGGAGGGTATGGCTGCCTGGCCAGGTCTGGGCAGGGCAGAGCCTCAGGGCAGGACCTTCTGGCCTGCACATCTGGGGCCCGGCCCCTGGTCTGTACATTCTCATTTCTGTTCTCTCAGACCTAGGTTTTATCTTTTTGCCTTCTCAGATTCATTCTTTTACTTTTTTAAGTTGAGGTATAGTTAACACATAACATTATATTACTTTCAGGTGTACAGAGCAATGATTTGATGTTTGTATATATTGAGAAACCATCACAGTAACAGCCATCACCATGCATAATTACAAAATTATTTTTCTTGTGAGGAGAGCTTTTAAGATCTACTCTCTTAGCAACTTTCAAATATGCAGTACAGTGTCATTAATTATAGTCACCATGCTCTTTATTTTACAGCTGGGGGTTTGTACCTTTTGATCCACTTCATGCATTTCCCCCATCCTGCACCCCCACCTCTGGCATTCTGTTCTCTGCCAGTCTATTCTCTGTATCTCTCAACTCAGGATTTTTGTTTGTTTCTTTGTTTTTTTTAGAATCCATATGTAAGTGATCATATGGTGTTTGTCTTTCTCTGTCTGACTTATTTCACTTAGCATAATGCCATTAAGGTCTATCCATGTTGTTGCAAATGGCAGGATTTCCTTTTTTTTAATGGCTGAAAAATAATTCTACTGTGTATATATATGCGTTTCTTTTTTTAACCGTATTTTCTTTATCCATTCATCTGTCAGTGGGTATTTAGGTTGTTTCCATATCTTGGCTATTGTAAATAATGCTGCAATGAACATGGGGGTGCAGATATGTTTTGGAATTAGTGTTTCCATTTGGTCCGATAAATACCCAGAAGTGGAATCGCTGGATCTCTTTTTACTTTCTTTGAAGAACTTCCCCACTGGTTTCACAGTGGCTGCACCAACTTACTTCCCACCTACAGTGCACGAGGGTTCTCTTTCCTCCACGTCCTCGCCAACACTTGTTATTTCTTGTGTTTTTGATGCTAGTCCTTCTGACAGGTGTGAGGTGATATCTCACTGTGGTTTTGAGTTACATTTCCCTGATGATGAGTGATGTGGAGGGTCTTCTTGTACCAGTTCGTCATCAGTATGTATTCTTTTTTAAATATATATTTGTAAAGATTTTATTTATCTATGTGAGAGAGAGAGTGAAAGAGAGAAAGCACAAGAGGGGTGAGGGTCAGAGGGAGAAGCAGACTCCCCACTGAGCAGGGAGCCCGATGCGGGACTCGATCCCGGGACTCCAGGATCATGACCTGAGCCGAAGGCAGATGCTTCGCTTAACTGGCTGAGCCACCCAGGCACCTGCCATCTGCATGCTTTCTGTCTCAGATTCTTCAGGGACCAGGTGGAGAAAGGCCTCGCTGAGCTCACTTGGGTGGTTGAGCCTGGGGAGCAGATGTGGTGGGACCGTCCTCTGACTGAAAAGACAGCGGGCTGTGCGTGCTGGGCTGTGGGAGTGTGAGCAGTGGGCAGAGCAGGGCCGGACGGCCCAGCCCCAGCGCACAGAAGGCCTCAGGCAAGAGTGACTCTCGCAGGTGACAAAGGCTGGTGCTCCCCCTGACCCTGGGGACAGGCCTGACCCTCTGAGCTCTGCCTTCCAGAGCTTGGCCATTTTTCTGCAGTGCAGGGGTGGTGGAGGTGGGCGTGGTATTGCCAGCACCGTGCCCTCCCAGCAGGCCAGGATGGAGGGCGGCAGCTGGGAGCTGTGCGTTACTCCCGGTCCATTCATGACTGTGGGGTTTATGAGTTGCTAGAGTGTTTACCGCTTCCTTGTGAACCTTTCCCGGGTGAGCCTTGTGAGTGACTGAGTATAGGGTGGTCCGGGGAGGGACACAGGGTCACCTGGTTCCTGCCAGGGAGGATCATGGCAGCAGAGACCGGAGGTCCTGAGCCTGGCACATGGCAGGTTGGCCCCACAGATGGCTTCTGAATGGAGGGTGGATGAACAGCCAAGGAAGACTCCCTGGCTCCCAGGCAGCCACGCCTCTGCCCCCGTGGAAGGCCTCTGGAGGAGGAGTGCTGCTGAGGAGCTGGCTGTATTTTTAGCCTCGGGGACACGCTGTACGTGGCAGCCTGTGGCCCATGGCAGTTAACAGGCAGGTTGGTTAAAGGCAGTTTTGCAGAGTAATTAGGCAGCTTTGGGGACTGGCAGGAGGCTTTCCATACAGAATGCAGGGCCAGGGGTCGTGGGGAGCAGGGAGAAGCCAGGGAGGAGCTTTTCTGAATAGCTTCATCAACATACCCTTTGGGGGGGGAGCTCAGTATAGTGTCCAGCCTCTTTCTTCTCCCTGAGGGGCTCTGCATTCCTTCTGGGGGCTCCTGGATGAACCCTGCCCCTCCCAGGTTGTCCTGCACCAAACCAATATGGTAACCCCCCTCCACAGTCAGAAACTTCTGGTGGCCCCATTTGCCTGGGGGTAACACCAGCCTCTGAGCTTGGCGTTGGGTGCTCAGTATGGTTTCAGGAGCCTGTTTCCTACTTCCCTGCTGCTGTGGCTGGCCTCTGTGACCCCAGCTCAGCGCTCCCATTCAGAGTCCTTTCCCAGTCCATGTGGTGCCTTGCGTTTACCCTCCCCTTTCTTTAAGGCTGTGTTTGAGTCCCGTGTCTGTGGTTTGCTGGGTGTGGTGGCATTTGCAGTCTGTGGAACGCTGCCTTCAGGAGGCCGGGGGGCTTCTAGAGGGAGCGGGGGGTAGGGTCGGGAATGAAAACTGCTGCAACAGGCCAGGCCGAGAAGAGTGTTCTTACCGCTGAAGCTCAGGGATGCCTTTCCCAGTTGGGATTTAAAGAATGAATAGGAGTGGGCGCCTGGGTGGCTCAGTTGGTTAAGCAACTGCCTTCGGCTCGGGTCATGATCCTGGAGTCACAGGATCGAGTCCCGCATTGGGCTCCCTGCTCGGCGGGGAGTCTGCTTCTCCCTCTGACCCTCCCCCCTCTCATGTACTCGCTCTCTCTCATTCTCTCTCTCTCAAATAAATAAATAAAATCTTAAAAAAAAAAAAAAAGAATGAATAGGAGTTTGTCAGTACGATTCTGGAGGAACCAAAAAGGGAATGACTCGAACACTGGCGTGAAAGGGGTGAGCTGCCAGTGGCAGGGGGCTTGGGGCGTGATGCGGGCTCAGGCCTGGGAGCCCGGCTGCCTTGCACGCCGTGGTCCAGAGTCGGTGACGTGTCATCTAGTACCATGCCTCCACGCGCCTCCTTAGTGTCCCTGGCTGTAGCTGGGGGCTGGCACAGCTGTGGTTCGGCCTGTGTGTTATCTGCATGGACAGTGATGCTCCCGCCCGGTGGTGTTGGAGTGGGCCCATGGTGAGGGGCGTGGGGTCCGTGTTTGGACTTAGGAGGCCTTCAGCTGGGTGTCCTGTTCCATGGACAGGGAACACAGCAGGTGCCATTAAAGCTTAAGGAACCTTATAAGTCATGGGGGTCAGTGCCTTCATTCAACATGGTGGGGAGACCAAGCTGCTGGTGCTGGAGGTGGGGCCTGACGCCAAATATCTCAGTGCTCCCATCCTCCTCCAAAGTAGGGAAACTGAGGCATGGGTAGGTTCCTTCGTCCTCCCAGGCTGTACGGGGCAGAGTTAGGATGTGAGCCAGGATGGCTCCCTGTAGACCGGTTCCGCGCAGAGATCTGGGCAATGGCCCACGCCCGGGTAGCGCTGGTGTGCATGCTGTGGGCTGAGTGCTGGCGTCCCCGTGTGTCAGGGAGGAAATGATGTCATTTGCACAGGGGATGGCTTGCACTGTGCACCCACGTGTGCACATGGTCAGCCTTTCTTTAAAAAGGCTTGGTTTAGTGTGTTTTGTAGAATTTCCCCATATGTATGTCACACGTGATTTTAAGATGAATAACGCAAATGACCCCGAACTCTGTATCTTGTGTCGCATTTTGCTTCTTTGGAAAACAAGTTGGGAACCGAACCTTGAAGAATGTGCTTCATTTCCTGTTAGAGCAAGTGAAACCTGCAATATTAATGCCACTGGGTTTCCCGTATCTTCCTCCAAAAGGGTTAGAGAAATACATTCCCCACTCTCTTCGGCTGAGGCCCGGCTGCTGGTGGCCTCAAATCGTTAGCTCTCTGTGCTTGGTGACCTTGGGGAACGAATAGGAGGGATCACTCGAAAACTTGGAGAGACTCGAGAGACTCGTGATCTACCTGCAACTCTTTGATTTTCAGAACATTCGGCTGTTCTGCAGAACCCCAGAGTTCTGATCCCACAGTTCTGAGCCGGTTTTAACGTTTCGGTGCAGGGAGCTGTTAGCCTCTCTTTATTTTTTTTATTTTTTAACTTTTTATTGTTATGTTAATCACCATACATTACATCATTAGTTTTTCTTTTTTTTAAAGATTTTATTTTTATTTATTTGACAGAGAGAGAGACAGCCAGAGAGGGAACACAAGCAGGGGGAGCAGGAGAGGGAGAAGCAGGCTTCCCGCTAAGCAGAGAGCCCGATGTGGGGCTTGATCCCAGGACCCTGGGATCATGACCTGAGCCAAAGGCAGACGCTTAATGACTGAGCCACCCAGGTGCCCCTACATCATTAGTTTTTGATGTAGTGTTCCACGATTCATTGTTTGTGCGTAACACCCGGTGCTCCATGAAGAACGTGCCCTCTTTAATACCCATCACCAGGCTAACCCATCCCCCCACCCCCCTCCCCTCTAGAACCCTCAGTTTGTTTTTCAGAGTCCATCATCTCTCCTGGTTCGTCTCCCCCTCCGATTTCCCCCCCTTCATTCTTCCCCTCCTGCTATCTTCTTCTTTTTTTTTTTTTTTAAGATTTTATTTATTTGACAGAGAGAAACACAGCGAGAGAGGGAACACAAGCAGGGGGAGTGGGAGAGGGAGAAGCAGGCTTCCCGCCGAGCAGGGAGCCCTATGCAGGGCTTGATCCCAGGACCCTGGGATCATGACCTGAGCCGAAGGCAGACGCTTAACGACTGAGCCACCCAGGCGCCCCGATCTTCTTTTTTTTTTTTCTTAACATATATTGCATTATTTGTTTCAGAGGTACAGATCTTTGATTCAACAGTCTTGCACAATTCACAGTGCTCACCATAGCACATACCCTCCCCAGTGTCTATTACCCGGCCACCCCATCCCTCCCACCCCACCCCCCACTCCAGCAACCCTCAGTTTGTTTCCTGAGATTAAGAATTCCTCCTATCAGTGAGGTCATATGATACATGTCTTTCTCTGATTGACTTATTTCGCTCAGCAAAGCATCCTCTAGTTCCATCCATGTCGTTGCAGATGGCAAGATCTCATTCCTTTTGATGGCTGCATAATATTCCATTGTATATATATATCACATTTTCTTTATCCATTCATCTGTTGATGGACATCTTGGCTCTTTCCACAGTTTGGCTATTGTGGACATTGCTGCTATAAACATCGGGGTGCACGTACCCCTTCAGATCCCTACATTTGTATCTTTGGGGTAAATACCCAGTAGTGCAATTGCTGGATCGTAGGGTAGCTCTATTTTCAACTTTTTGAGGAACCTCCATACTGTTTTCCAGAGCGGCTGTACCAGCTTGCATTCCCACCAACAGTGTTAGCCTCTCTTTTTTTAACGTGTGGTCCGTCGCTCAGATAGAACGCCCGTGTGTTCATAAACGAGCGGCTTGCCTGCAGCCCCCTGACCCCCTATTTGTGCTCTCTTTCGTTTCAGTCTCCAGAAGATTTACGCATTGCTGAATCCCGTGTGGGCACGCCAGCCTCCGAGGCCAGGACCATCCTGCGGATGGCTGGGAGTCCTCTGGGGCCCAGCGACTCTGAGTGAGTAGGACCTGTGGTTGTCACCGCTGTGCTGTGCCCCACATGCCATTGTCATAGACACCTCGGCTCATGTGCTAAATGGGAGCTGGGAGAACACCAGTGCGTCCTGTTGCCCCCACCTCTCTCTCTAACAGAAGCTTAAATGCAGCTACGCTAAAATTTTTTCATTGTTTTCCTTTTTTTTTTCAAAGTTACCTTCATTTTTTTTTAAACATTTTTAAAAAGATTTTATGTATTTGAGAGAGAGAGATCGTGAGCGAGAGAGCAGAAGCAGGGGGAGCAGCGGAGGGAGAGGGAGAAGCAGGCTCGATGCGGGGCTCGATCCCAGGACCCTGGGATCATGACCTGAGCTGAAGGCAGCCGCTTAACTGACTGAGCCACCCGGGCGCCCCATAAATTTACCTTCATTTTGTGGAGAGAGACGGGAAGGAGTGCAGGATGTCCCTAGAGGACAGGTGGCCACACAGTAGACTATGTTTCCTATGACCCTGTCCATCTCCCCTGTCAGACCCACTGGGTCCCCTTCTGCTGCCCTGGTGTTCTGAGTGACACTGTGTTGCCTCCTAGGCAGCCCCCCCTTCCTGTCAGGGTGCGGAGGGGCCAGGGGGGTGTCTCTCCCTCGGAGTGCAGCCACCAGGGCCCCAGGATGTGGGCAGGGTCTGCCCCGCTGACCTAGCAATAACTATTCCTAAATTGTTCTGCACCCAGGCCATTGTTCTGACACAGTGGCCAGCCTGGGGTGCCCCTCCCCAGGGTCAGCAGGTGGGGCAGGGCAGCCTGAGGTTTGCGGACCACTGTGGAAAATCCACCCCACCGTCGCCCAAGTGGATTGTGCCGGGCGCCCGGGCTATGACTGAGGCCTCAGACAAGGCTGCGCCTGAGGGGGTGTCACCTGCTAGGGAGTGTGTCCCCAGGCCTGTATTAGCTTCTCAGGGCTGCTGTGACAAAGTACCACAGACTGGGATCTTAAACAACAGAGGCTTATTCTCTCTCAGTTCTGGAGGCTGGAAATCCAAGATCGAGGGGGCAGTGGAGATGGCTCCTTCTGGCGACTGTGAGGGGGTTTGGTTCCAGGCCTCTCTCCATCTGCTGGTGGTTTCTGGCGTTCCTTGGCTTCTGGCGCCGTAATTCTAACCACGTGGCCTGCTGCTTGTGTCTCTATCTCTGAATCCAAATTTCCCCTTTATATAAGGGCACCAGTCATACTGGATTAGGGCCCACTCCAATGACCTCACCTTAACGTGATCATCTGGAGAGACCTTGTTTGCAAATAGAGTCACAAACACAGGTCCTGAGGGTTAGGACTTGAACATTATCTTGGGGGCCATAATTCAATGCATAACAGGTCCCCTTCTAGGGCAGGGCCCATCTTCTAGCTGCCTATGGGGTCTGGTCAAAGGAGCAGCCCAGCCTTCTCCTGCCAAGGGATGGGGGCATCAGCAGCAGCTGTGTAATCATCCCACACTAGCCCTTTTCGTAGCAGGGTGCCTTTGTCCCTGTGCCAGGCCCTGTCCTGGGTGCTGGGGAAACTGAGGCAGTTAGGACCCAGCCCTGTGCACAGGCGTGCTTACACAGCATTCTTGGCCAGGTCCTTTCTGGCTGTGACATGACATACACCACCTGCCCTCAGCCCCCTTCACAGCCCTTGGTTCACTTTTTCAAATACTATTTTTATTTTATCAATATAATACCTCTACATATTTTGAGAAGTCAAGAGTTCTGTAAGGTTTATGAAGAAAATGATAGACTCTTGGCTTCCGCCCTACTCTCCCCGTGCAACTCCTGCCCTATTCTGCTCCCCATAGACCACCACTTCCAGCTTTTAGCTGTTTCTTCTGGGATTTATCTCCGTATTTGTAAAGATTATATATGTGCTGTTATTTCTGGAATTCCTGTTGTGGTAAAGATGATTTTAACTCATAGTTTTCATTCTGTAGGGCTGCTCTATTTAACCAATATAGTTATTTCATAATTTTGGGTTAAATCCTTATAAAATGTGTATCAGTCAGGATAGACTAGACCAGGAGATAGTAATAAACATCCCCTAGATCTGAGAAAACTTGGTTTCTAATTCACAGGTATAATGTTTATTTTCATTTCCTGTTCTTTTGTTTTTGAGCAATTTCAAGACAAGATGCAGAAAGGTTGTGACCCTGTTTCCTAAAAACCAGAAGTAAGCCTGGGCATTCTTCGGTTTACTCTGGTTGGCTTCCCACCCTCTCTCATCCCACCAAGAATTCTTGTCCAGGTCACCAACACCTGGCGTTGACAAATCCAACACGTGATTTTCTGTCATCATCCTAATTGCCCTGCAGCATTTGGATATTGTTTCTCTCTCTCTCTCTCTGCCTTGATCTCAATCTTAGGGGGAAAGTCTCCAGTTCTCACCATTAAATATGATGTTATCTGCATTTTTAAAAAATTGAGGTTAAATTCCCATAACATGAAATTAACCATTAACCATCTTAAAGTGTATAATTTAGTAACATTTAATGCCTTCCCAGTGTCGTGCATCCATTATACTTCTACCTTGTTCCAGGACACGTTCATCATTCCAGAAGAAAACACTCATGCTCATTAAGCAGTCTCTCCCCATTCCCTGTCACCCTTCCCCTCGCCAATCATCATCCTGTTTTCAGTCTCTATGGATTTCTCTATAATGGATGTTTCCTATAAAATTAGAAATCATACAGTATGTGATCTTTTGTGTCACAGCCTCTAGAACTGTGTGAAATAAATGTTTATAACCCACATAGTCTGGGGGTATTTTGTTATAGCAGCCCAAATGGCCTTTGATTTGGCATAATGTTTATGAGGTTCATCTGAGTTGTAGCAGGTATCAGAACTGCATTCCTTTTTTTTTTTTTTTTGTTAACATATAATGTATTATTTGTTTCAGGGGTACAGGTCTGTGATTCATCAGTCTTACACAATTCACAGCGCTCACCATAGCACATACCCTCCCAATGTCCATCACCCAGCCACCCCATCCCTCCCACCCCCCTCCACTCCAGCAACCCTCAGTTTGTTTCCTGAGATTACGAGTCTCTTATGGTTTGTCTCCCTCTCTGGTTTCATCTTGTTTCATTTTTCCCTCCCTTCCCCTATGATCCTCCGTCTTTTTTCTCAAATTCCTCATATCAGTGAGATCATATGATAATTGCCTTTCTCTGATTGACTTATTTCACTCAACATAATACCCTCTAATTCCATCCACGTCATTGCAAATGGCAAGATTTCATTTTTTTTGATGGCTACGTAATATTCCATTGTATATATATACCACATCTTCTTTATCCATTCATCTGTTGATGGGCATCTGGGCTCTTTCCATAGTTTGGCTATTGTGGACATTGCTGCTATAAATATTGGGGTGCATGTGCCCCTTTGGATCACTACATTTGTATCTTTGGCATAAATACCCAGGAATGCAATTGCTGGGTCGTATGGTAGCTATATTTTCAACTTTTGGAGGAACCTCCATACTGTTTTCCAGAGCGGCTGCACCACCTTGCATTCCCACCAACAGTGTAGGAGGGTTCCCCTTTCTCCGCATCCCCACCAACATCTGTCATTTCCTGACTTGTTAATTTTAGCCATTCTGACTGGTGTGAGGTGGTATCTCATTGAGGTTTTGATTTGTATTTCCCTGATGCCAAGCGATGTTGAGCACTTTTTCATGTGTCTGTTGGCCATTTGTCTGTCTTCTTTGCAGAAATGTCTGTTCATGTCTTCTGCCCATTTCTTGATTGGAAGAACTTATTCCTTTTTAAGACTGAAACTATTGATACTATTGATGGAATACTGATACTGTTCCATCATATATTTCTATACCACATCGTGTTAATCCATTCATCCGTCGATGGACATTTGGGTTGTTTTGACCTTTTGGCTATTGTGAATAATGCTGTTATGAATGCGTGTGACAGGTATTTGTCTGAATACATGTTTCCTGTTCTTTTGTGTATATACCTAGGAGTGGAATTGCTGGATGATATGGTAATTTTTGAGGAACCACCTAACTGTTTTCCACAACTACTGTATTGTTTTACATTCTCACCAGCAGTATATAAGGGTTCTGGTTTTCCTTATCCTTACCAACATTTGCTCTTCTCTTTTTTTTTTTAAAGTTATGGCCAGCCATATGGGTGCGAAGTGGTATCTTATTGTGGTCTTGATTTGCATTTCCCTTTGTGAAGCTAAGGATATTTTCCTCTATTATTAATTTAGTGAGTTTTTTTTTTTTTAATCAGGAATTGGTGTTGGATTTTGTCAGGTGCTTTTTCTGCATCAATTAATATGATCATATATTTTTCTTCTTTAGTCTTGTATGTGATGGCTTACATTAATTGCTTTTCTCATGTTGAAGCAACATGGCATCACTGGAAGACATGTCACTTGGTTGTGGTGTATAATTCTTCTCATACATTGTTGGATTCTATTTGCTAATATTTTGTTGAGGATTTTTAAGGGTGTTCATGAGAGATACTGGTCTGTAGTTTTCTTATAATTATCTGGTTTTGATGTTAGGGTCATACTGGCTTCATAAAATAATTCAGAAAGTGTTCCTTTCTTTTTTTTTAGAGAGAGAGCAAGCGAGCACGCATGTGTGCATGCAAGTTTGGGGGGATGGGGGGCAGAGGGAGAGAATCTCAAGCAGACTCCCCGCAGAGCAAACAGCCTGACACAGGGCTTGATCTTACAACCCTGGGATCATGACCTGAGCCAGAACAAAGAGTTGAACACTTACTGACTGAGCTACCCAGGTGCCCCATTCCTTCCTTTTCTAATTTCTGAAATAGATTATATGAGAATTGATATCCTACCTTCCTTAAACATTTGATAGAATTCATGAGAGAAGTCATCTGGGCCTAGTGATTTTTTGGGGAAGGTTATTAATTATTGATTTAATTTCTTTAATACAGATAACCGTTCGCTTTGTCTTTCTCGTTGTTTGAGTTTGGTAGTGTATATCTTTTAAGAAATTGGTACATTTTGGGCGCCTGGGTGGCTCAGTTGGTTAAGCGACTGCCTTCGGCTCAGGTCATGATCCTGGAGTCCCGGGATCGAGTCCCGCATCGGGCTCCCTGCTCGGCAGGGAGCCTGCTTCTCCCTCTGACCCTCCCCCCTCTCATGTGCTCTCTCTCTCTCATTCTCTCTGTCTCAAATAAATAAATAAAAAATCTTAAAAAAAAAAAAAAAAAAAAAAAAATT
>NW_025409439.1:0-14731 GCF_002201575.2 Neomonachus schauinslandi
TTGTCAAAGATGAGTTGACCATAGAGTTGAGGGTCCATTTCTGGGCTCTCTATTCTGTTCCATTGATCTATGTGTCTGTTTTTGTGCCAGTACCATGCTGTCTTGATGATGACAGCTTTGTAATAGAGCTGGAAGTCCGGAATTGTGATGCCACCAGCTTTGCTTTTCTTTTTCAACATTCCTCTGGCTATGCGGGGTCTTTTCTGGTTCCATACAAATTTTAGGATGATTTGTTCCATTTCTTTGAAAAAAGTGGATGGTATTTTGATGGGGATTGCATTGAATGTGTAGATTGCTCTAGGTAGCATTGACATCTTCACAATATTGGTTCTTCCAATCCATGAGCATGGAATGTTTTTCCATTTCTTTGTGTCTTCCTCAATTTCTTTCATGAGTATTTTATAGTTTTCTGAGTACAGATCCTTTGCCTCTTTGGTTAGATTTATTCCTAGGTATCTTATGGTTTTGAGTGCAGTTGTAAATGGGATCGACTCCTTAATTTCTCTTTCTTCTGTCTTGTTTTTGGTGTATAGGAATGCCACTGATTTCTGTGCATTGATTTTATATCTTGCCATTTTACTGAATTCCTGTATGAGTTCTAGCAGTTTTGGGGTGGAGTCTTTTGGGTTTTCCACATAAAGAATCATATCATCTGCAAAGAGTGAGAGTTTGCCTTCTTTGCTGATTTGGATGCCTTTTATTTCTTTTTGTTGTCTGATTGCTGTGGCTAGGACTTCTAATACTATGTTGAATAGCAGTGGTGATAGTGGACATCCCTGCCGCGTTCCTGACCTTAGGGGGAAAGCTCTCAGTTTTTTCCCATTGAGAATGATATTCGCTGTAGGTTTTTCATAGATGGCTTTTATGATATTGAGGTATGTACGCTCTATCCCTATACTTTGAACAGTTTTGATCAAGAAAGGATGCTGTAATTTGTCAAATGCTTTTTCTGCATCTATTGAGAGGATCATATGGTTCTTGTTCTTTCTTTTGTTAATGTATTGTATCACGTTGATTGATTTGTGGATGTTGAACCAACCTTGCAGCCCAAGGATAAATCCCACTTGGTCATGGTGAATAATCCTTTTAATGTACTGTTGGATCCTATTGGCTAGTATTTTGGTGAGAATTTTTGCATCCATGTTCATCAGGGATATTGGTCTGTAATTCTCCTTTTTGATGGGGTCTTTGGTTTTGGGATCAAGGTAATGCTGGCCTCATAAAATGAGTTTGGAAGTTTTTCTTCCATTTCTACTTTTTGGAACAGTTTCAGAAGAATGGGGATTAATTCTTTTTTAAATGATTGGTAGAATTCCCCTGGGAAGCCATCTGGCCCGGGCTTTTGTTTGTTGGGAGATTTTTGATGACTGCTTTGATCTCCTTAGTGGTTATAGGTCTGTTCAGGTTTTCTATTTCTTCCTGGTTCAGTTTTGGTAATTGATACATCTCTAGGAATGCATCCATTTCTTCCAGGTTATCTAATTTGCTGGCATAGAATTGCTCATAATATGTTCTTATACTTGTTTGTATTTCTTTGGTATTGGCTGTGATCTCTCCTCTTTCATTCATGATTTTGTTGATTTGGGTCATTTCTCTTTCTTTTTGATAAGTCTGGCCAGGGGTTTATCAATCTTGTTAATTCTTTCAAAGAACCAGCTCCTAGTTTCGTTGACCTGTTCTACTGTTCTTTCAGTTTCTATTTCATTGATTTCTGTTCTAATCTTTATTATTTCTCTTCTCCTGCTGGGCTTAGGCTTTATTTGTTGTTGTTTCTCCAGCTCCTTTAGGTGTAGGGTTAGGTTGTGTACTTGAGACCTTTCTCATTTCTTGAGAAAGGCTTGTGTTGCTATATACTTTCCTCTTAGGACTGCCTTTGCTGCATCCCAAACATTTTGAACAGTTGTGTTTTCATTTTCATTGGTTTCCATGAAAGTCTTTAATTCTTCTTTAATTTCCTGGTTGACCCATTCATTCTTTAGTAGGATGCTCTTTAGCCTCCACGTATTTGAGTTCTTTCTGACTTTCCTCTTGTGATTGAGTTCTAGCTTCAAAGCATTGTGGTCTGAAAATATGCAGGGAATGATCCCAATCTTTTGGTACCAGTTGAGACCTGAATTGTGACCTAGGATGTGATCTATTCTGGAGAATGTTCTATGGGCACTAGAGAAGAATGTGTATTCTGTTGCTTTGGGATGGAATGTTCTGAATATGTCTGTGAAGTCCATTTGGTCCAGTGTGTCATTTAAAGTCTTTATTTCCTTGTTGATCTTTTGCTTAGATGATCTGTCCATTTCAGTGAGGGGGGGTGTTAAAGTCCCCCACTATTATTGTATTGTTGTCGATGTGTTTCTTTGCCTTTGTTATTAATTGCCTTATATAATTGGCTGCTCCCATGTTGGGGCATAAGTATTTACAATTGTTAGATCTTCTTGTTGGATAGACCCTTTAAGTATGATATAGTGTCCTTCCTCATCTCTTATTACAGTCTTTGGTTTAAAATCTAATGTGTCTGAGCTAAGAATTGACACCCCAGCTTTCTTTTGGTGTCCATTAGCATGGTAAATGGTTTTCCACCCCCTCACTTTCAATCTGGGGGTGTCTTTGGGTCTAAAATGAGTCTCTTGCAGACAGCATATCGATGGGCCTTGTTTTTTAATCCAGTCTGATAGCCTGTGTCTTTTGATTGGGACATTTAGCCCATTTACATTCAGGGTAACTATTGAAAGATATGAATTTAGTGCCATTGTATTGCCCGTAAGGTGACTGTTACTGTATATTTTCTGTGTTCCTTTCTGGTCTATGTTGCTTTTAGGCTCTCTCTTTGCTTAGAGGACCCCTTTCAATATTTCTTGTAGGGCTGGTTTCGTGTTTGCAAATTCCTTTAGTTTTTGTTTGTCCTGGAAGCTTTTTATCTCTCCTTCTATTTTCAGTGACAGCCTAGCTGGATATAGTATTCTTGGCTGCATATTTTTCTCATTTAGTACTCTGAATATATCCTGCCAGTCCTTTCTGGCCTGCCAGGTCTCTGTGCATAGGTCTGTTGCCAATCTAATGTTTCTACCATTGTAGGTTACATATCTCTTCTTCCGAGCTGTTTTCAGGATTTTCTCTTTGTCTCTGAGACTCGTAAGTTTTACTATTAGATGTCGGGGTGTTGACCTATTTTTATTGATTTTGAGAGGGGTTCTCTGTGCTTCCTGGATTTTCATGCCTGTTTCCTTCCCCAAATTAGGGAAGTTCTCTGCTATAATTTGCTCCAATATACCTTCTGCCCCTCTCTCTCTTTCTTCTTCTTTTGGGATCCCAATTATTCTAATGTTGTTTCATCTTATGGTATCGCTTATCTCTCGAATTCTGCCCTCGTGATCCAGTAGTTGTTTATCGCTCTTTTTCTCAGCTTCTTTATTTTCCATCATTTGGTCTTCTATATCACTTATTCTCTCTTCTGCCTCATTTATCCTAGCAGTTAGTGCCCCCATTTTTGATTGCACCTCATTAATAGCCTTTTTGATTTCGACTTGGTTAGATTTTAGTTTTTTTATTTCTCCAGAAAGGGTTTCTCTAATAACTTCCATGCTTTTTTCAAGCCCAGCTACTACCTTTAAAGTGATGATTCTGAACTCTAGATCTGACATCGTACTAATGTCCGTACTGAGTAGGTCCCTGGCAGTCGGTACTACCTCTTGTTCTTTTTGTTGAGGTGATTTTTTCCGTCTGTCATTTTGTCCAGAGGAGAATAGATTAATGAGAGAACAAAATGCTAACAGGGTAACAACGTCACCAGAATATATACTCTAAACAAATCAGAAAAGACCTGAAGCAGGGGGAAAAGAAAGGGAAAGAGAGAAAAAAGAAAAAGAAAAAGATAAAGATAAAAACAAAGAAAAACAGAACAAAACAAAAACAGAATATGATCAAATATGATCAGGCTGGTACATAGATCAGTGCCACACACTAGATTTTGGGTGTATTTTGGTCTGTTAGAAGAAAGTGCCTCCCAAAATTTTAAAGAAAGAAAAACTTATACATGTACAAAAATAAGGGTTGATATGATGAAAGGATGGAATATGATTGTAAAGATGAAAGTTATAAAAAATTTTATAAAAGGAATTGATAAGAAGTTGTTTGAAAAAAGAAGAGGATTTAAAAAAAAAGGAAAAAAAGGGAGAGAATGTGATCAGGCAGGAGAGTAGAAAAAAACCATACACTAGAGATTTAGGGTATATTTTGATTGGTTAGAAGAAACTATCTCAAAATTTTAAAGAGAGAACAACTTATATATATATGCCTAAAATACGGGTAACTACTATGGAGGGATAGAATATGACTCTAAAAATGAAAAATAAAAATGTTTTTTAAAAAAGGGATTGATAAGGTGTTGGTTGGAAAAGGGAAAAAGAAAAATTCAAAAAAAAAAGACAGTTAAAAAAAATTAACTTTGAAAGACTAAAGAATCATGGTAAAAAAAGCCATGGATTCTATGTGCATTGTTCCCCTAGCGCTGGCGTTCTGCTGTTCTCATTGATCGGTAAACTTGGTCTTGGCTGGCTGTTCTCGCCGATCTGGGGGAGGGGCCTGTTGCCGTGGTTCCCAAATATCTTTGCTGGAGTCGGAATTGCCCCGCCCTTGCCCGGTCCAGGCTAAGTAATTCGCTTGGGTTTGCTCTCTGGAGCTTTTGTTCCCTGTAAGCTTTCCATACAGCTTTGGAGGCCGAGAGTGAAAATGGCGGCCCCCCAATCTCCGCCCTGGAGGAGCCGAGAACTCGGGGCCCCGCTCCTCAGTGAGCCCCTAGAGAAAAGCAGTCAGTCACTCCCATCTACCTGGTCTCCAGCCACACTCCGTGCTCACCTGGCCTGTGACCGAGCGTTTCTATCTCTGGCACCCGACTTGTTGTGGAGTCTCCAAACCCAGCAGATCCCTGTGGTGCGCTCCAACGCCACTCCTCCCGGGGGAGGAAGGGGAGTCTCCCCGGATCTGCTGCTTGTTGGGTCCCTGCTGGATGAGCAGTGGCCCAACTGTGCCCCGGATCATGGTTTATGGCAACCCCGAGCTGTGAGCCTGCGCCTTGGCTCCGTCTCTGCAGCTGGCTTCCCTGCTGTGATACCTGGGAGCTCTGCCACACTCAGGCACCCCTGGTCTTCCTGTGACCCCGAGGGTCCTGAGACCACACTGTCCCACGAGGGTTCCACTCCCAGCTTAGCCACCAGAGCGACGTCCCTCAGCAGAGCAGACTTCTAAAAGTTCAGATTTTGTGCTCCGCTGCTCTATCACTGCCAGAAGCCGCTGACAGAGGCCCCTCCCCCGCCATCTATCCTCCCAAATATCACCTCGGAATCACTTCTCTGCACGTCCTACCTTCCAGAAAGTGGTCGCTTTTCTGTTCAGAGAGTTGTTGCTCTTCTTTTCTTCGATCTCCTGTTGAGTTTGTAGGTGTTCAGAATGGTTTGATCCCTATCCAGCTGAATTCCTGGGACCAGACGAAATCCAAGTCTCCTACTCCTCTGCCATCTTGCTGCGCCCCCCCATCATTTGTTTTTGATGTAGTGTTCAATGATTCATTACTTGTGTGTAATACCCAGTGCACATCAGAATACTTGCCCTCCTATATACCCATCCCCCAGTTACCCCACCCCAGTTACCCCAGTTACCCCACCCCAATCTCTTCTGTAACCCTGTTTCCTGCAGTCATGAGTTTCATATGGCTTGTCTCCCTCTCTGATTTCTTCCCATTCAGTTTTCCCGAACTTCCCCTGTGGTCCTCCATGCTATTCCTTATGTTCCACATATGAGTGAAACCATATGATAATTGTCTTTCTCTGCTTGACTTATTTCACTTAGCATAATACCCTCCAGTTCCATCATGTCTATGCAAAAGGTAGGTTTTCATCCTTTCTGATGGTTGAGTAATATTCCATTGTATATATGAACCACATCTTCTTTATCCATTCATCTGTTGAAGGACATCTCAGCTCCTTACACAGTTTGGTTATTGTGGACATTGCTGTGCCCCTTCTTTTCACTACATCTGTATCTTTGGTGTAAATACCCATTAGTGCAATTGCTGGGTCATAGGGTAGCTCCATTTTTAATGTGTTGAGGAAACTCCATATAGTTTTCCAGAGTGGCTGTACCAGCTTGCATTCCCACCAACAGTGTAAGAGGGTTCCTCTTTCTCCACATACTCGCCAACATTTGTTGTTCCCTGTCTTGTCAATTTTAGCCATTCTGACTGGCATAAGTTGGCATCTCATTGTCGTTTTGATTTGTCATTCCCTGATGGCTAGTGATGTTGTACATTTTTTCATGTGTCTGTTAACCATTTGTATGTCTTCTTTGGAGAAGTGTCTGTTCATGTCTTCTGCCCATTTCTTCACTGGATTATTTATTTTTTGGGTGTTGAGTTTGAAAAGTTCTTTATAGATCTTGGATACAGGCCCTTTATCTGTTATATCATCTGCTGCTATCTTCTCCTGTTCTGTAGGTTGCCTTTTAGTTTTGTAGACTGTTTCCTTTGCTGTGCAGAAGCATTTTATCTTGAAATCCCAGTAGTTCACTTTTGTTTTTGTTTCCCTTGCTTTTGGAAACATGTCTAGCAAGGAGTTGCTGCGGTTGAGGTCAAAGAGGTTGCTGCCTTTGTTCTCCTCTGGGATTTTGATGGATTCCTGTCTCACATTGAGATCTGTCATCCATTTTGAGTTTATCTTTGTGTATGGTGTAAGAAAATGATACACTTTCATTCTTCTACATGTGGCTGTCCAAATTTCCCAGCACCATTTATTGAAGAGACTGTCTTTTTGCATTGGATTTTCTTCCCTGCTTTGTCGAAAATTAGTTGCCCATAGAGTTGAGGGTCCATTTCTGGGTTCTCTATTCTGTTCCATTGACCTATGTGTCTGCTGTTGTGCTCATACCATAATGTCTTGATGATTACAGCTTTGTAATATACCTTGAAGTCTGGCATTGTGATGCCACCAGCTTTGGTTTTCTTTTTCAACCTTACTCTGGCTATTTGGGGTCTTTTCTGGGTCCATCCAAATTTTAGGATGATTTGTTCCAGCACTGTGAAAAATGTCGATGATATTTTGATAGGGATTGCATTGAATGTGTAGATTATTCCTTTAGCATACAGATTTTAACAATATTTATTCTTCCAATCCATGAGCATGGAATGCTTTCCCATTCCTTTGTGTCTTACTCAATTTCTTTCATAAGTGTTCTATAATTTTCAGAGTACAGATCCTTTGCGTCTTTGGTTAGGTTTATTCCTAGGTATCTTATGGTTTTTGTTGCAATTGTAAATGGGATCGATTCCTTAATTTCTCTTTTTTCTGTCTCTTTGTTAGTGTCTAGAAATGCAACTGATTTCTGTGCATTGATTTTATATCCTGCCATGATTCTGAATTGCTGTATCAGTTTTAGCAATTTTGGGGTGGAGTCTTTTGGGTTTTTCACATAGAGTATCATGTCATCTGTGAAGAGTGGAAGTTTGACCTCTTCTTTGCCAATTTGAAAGCCTTTTATTTCTTTTCGTTGTCTGACTGCTGAGGCTAGGACTTCTAGTACTATGTTGAACAACAATGGTTAGAGTCGGCATCATTGTCGTGTTCTTGGCCTTAGGGGAAAAGCTCTCAGTTTTTCCCCATTGAGAATCATTTTCACTGTGGGCTTTTCTAGATGGCTTTTATGATATTGAGGTATGTTCCCTTTATCCCCACACTGTGGAAAGTTTTAATCAAGAAAGGATATTGTATTTTGCCAAATGCTTTTTCTGCATCAATTGAGAGGATCATATGGTTCTTATCCTTTCTTTTATTAATGTACTGTATCACATTTAGTAATTTGTGAATATTGAACCACGCTTGCAGCCCAGAATAAATCCCACTTGGTCGTGGTGAATAGTCCTTTTAATGTACTGTTGGATCCTACTGGCTAGTATCTTGGTGAGTATTTTGGCATCCATGTTCATCAGGGATATTGGTCTGTCATTCTTTTTGATGGGGTCTTTGTCTGGTTTGGGGATCATGGTAATGCTGGCCTCATAGAATGAGTTTGGAAGTTTTCCTTCCATTTCTATTTTTTGAAATAGCTTCAGTGGAATAGCATTATTTCTTCTTTAAATGTTTGGTAGAATTCCCCTCGGAGGCCATCTGGCCCTGGACTCTTGTTTTTGTTGTTGTTGTTGTTGTTGTTGTTTTCTCTTTTTTTGGAGGTTTTTGATGACTGATTCAATTTCCTTGCTGGTTATGGGTCTGTTCAGATTTTCTATTTCTTCCTGTTTCAGTCTTGGTAGTTTATAATTTCCAGGAATGCATCCATTTGTTCCAGATTGCCTAATTTCTTGGCATTAGTTGCTTATAATATGTTCTTAAAATTGTATTTCTTTGGTGTTGGTTGTGATCTCTCCTCTTTCATTCATGGTTTTACTAATTCGGGTTCTTTCTCTTTTCTTTTTCATAAGTCTGGCTAGGGGTTTACCAATCTTATTAATGCTCAAAGAACCAGCTTCTAGTTTCATTGATCTGTTCTACTGTTCTTCTCATTTCTATTTCATTGATTCCTGCTCTAATCTTTATTATTTCTCTTCTCCTGCTGGGTTTAGACTTTACTTGCTGTTCTTTCTTCCAGTCCTTTAGGGGTAAGGTTAACTTGTGTATTTGAGATTTTTCTAATTTTTTGAGAGGCTTGTATTGCAATGCACTTCCCTCTTAGGACCACCTTTGCTTTATCCCAAAGGTTTTGAACAGTTGTGTTCTCATTTTCATTAGTTTCCATGAAAAATTCTTTAATTTCCTGCTTAACTCATTCATCCTTTAGTAGGATGCTCTTTCACCTCCAAGTGTTTGAGTTTCTTCCACATTTCCTCTTGTGATTGAGTTCCTGTTTCAAAGCATTGTCATCTGAAAATATGCAGGGAATAATCTCAATCTTTTGGTATCAGTCGAGACATGATTTGTGACCCAATATGTGACCTATTCTGGAGAATGTGCCAGGCACACTCGAGAAGAATGTGTATTCTGTTGCTTTAGGATAGAATGCTCTGTATATGTCTGTGAAGTTGATCTGGTCCAGTGTGTCATTCAGAGCCATTGTTTCCTTGTTTATCTTCTGATTAGATGATCTGTCTGTTGCTGTATGTGGGGTGTTGAAGTCCCCTACTATTACTGTATTATTATCAATGTGTTTCTTTAATGTGGTTATTAATTGGTTTATATAATTTGCTGCTCCCAAATTAGGAGCATAAATATTTATAATCGTTAGATCTGCTTGTTGTGTAGGCACTTTAAGTATGATATAGTGTCCCTCTTCATCTCTTACTACAGTCTTTGGATTAAAATCTAATTTGTCTGATATGAGGATTGCTACCCCAGCTTTCTTTTGAAGTACATTAGCATGATAAATGGTTCCCCACCCCTTCACTTCAGTCTGGAGGTGTCTTTAGGTCTAAAATGAGTCTCTTGTAGACAGCATGTGGATGGGTCTTGTTTTTTATCCAATCTGATACTCTGTGTCTTTTTATTGGCACATGTAGCCCATTTACATTCAGAGTAACTATTCAAAGATACGAATTTAGTGCCATTGTATTGCCTGTAAAGTCCTCGTTGCTGTAGATTGTCTCTGTTTCTTTCTGGTCTATGTTATTCTTGGTCTCTCTCTTCATTTACAAGATCCCCTTTAATATTTCTTGCAGGGCTGGCTTGGTGTTCACATATTCTTTCAGTTTCTGTCTGTCCTGGAAGCTCTTTATCTCTCCTTCCATTCTGAATGACAGCTTTGCTGGATAAAGTATTCTTGGTTACATGTTTTTCTCATTTAGTACCCTGAGTATATCATGCCAGCCTTTTCTGGCCTGCTAGGTTTCTGTGCATAGGTGTGATGCCAGGCTAATGTTCCTATCCCTGTAGGTTAGGAACCTCTTGTCTTGAGCTGTTTTCAGGATTTTCTCTTTATATCTGAAATTTGCAAGTTTCACTATTATATGTTTGAGTGTTGATCTATTTTTCATTGATTTTGGGAGGGGTCCGTTCTGTCTCTTGGACATGAACACCTGTTTCCTTCCCCAGATTATGGAAGTTCTCAGCTACGATTTGCTTAAATATGCCTTCTGGCCCTCTCTGTTTTTCTTCTCCTTTGGGCATCCCAACAATTCTGATATTGTTTAGTTTTATGGCATCACTGATTTCTCGAAGCCTCCCCTCATGGTCCATAGTTATTTTTCTCCCTTTCCTCAACTTCCTTACTTTCCTTCAACTTGTCTCCTATGTCACTGACTCTTTTGCCTCATTTATCCTAGCTGTTAGAGCATTCAATTTAGACTGCATTTCAGTTAGTGCATTTTTAATTTTGGCCTGATTAGATCTCATTTCTCTTTTTTTTTTTTTTAAAGATTTTATTTATTTGACAGAGAGCGGCAGTGAGAGAGGGAACACAAGCAGGGGGAGTGGGAGAGGGAGAAGCAGGCTTCCCGCAGAGCAGGGAGCCCAATGTGGGGCTCGATCCCAGGACCCTGAGATCATGACCTGAGCTGAAGGCAGATGCTTAACGACTGAGCCACCCAGGCGCCCCTAGATCTCATTTCTAAACTAAGAGATTCTCTAGTGTTTTTTATGCTTCTTTCAAGCCCAGCTAGTAACTTGATAATTGTTAACTTGAATTCCAGTTCTGACATTTTACTTATATTCATATTGATTAGATCTGTGGTGGAGTATTACCTTAGGTTCTTTCTTTTGTTGTGAATTCCTCCTTCTAGTCATTTTGCCCAGATAAGAATGGATGAACAAGTGAGTACTATCAAAAATATCAACCATGGCCCAAGCGAAATATCCACCAGACAAATCTGAAGAGGTCAGAAACAAGAAAAGAAAAAGGGAAAGGGAAAAAAAGGTGGGGGGAGAAAACATAATCTCACAGGGTGGACAAAACAGACGACTGCAGTAGAATCCATGCCAGAGTTTCCTCTGCCTCCATCACCTACCAGTTTCTCCACTTGCTCGAAGTACAATTGCTTCCCCCACCTCTGCTGCTTAGTAGCTAGCCAATATTCGCCACTGCTGTAGATGACAGGTGTGAACTCTCTTCCTCAAAAGAAGACACAATTCCTGTACCCAGCCCTGTATTTTGCTCAGAGACATCAGATCCATCACCAACAAATGTAATTGATGATGATATATGCAAGAAATCTTGTCATGTAGCACCTAATGATATTCCACTGATTTCTAGTACTAATCTAATTAATGAAATGAAGGGAGTTAGTGAAACAATACCAGCCACGGTGAGCATTGTGGAAATAGTAAAACAGGAGGTGTTGCCATTGACTCTTGAATTGGAGATTCTGGAAAATGCCTCAGAAGAAATGAAAGTGGAGTGTGTCCCAGCTCCCATTACCCCTTCCACAGTTCCTTCCTTTTCTCCATCTCCTCCAACTCCTCCAGGTCCTCCTCCCACACCAGCCATTGTTCCTGCTGCTGCCACTAATGTTAGTACTGCTGGTGTTCCCACCACAGTCCAGAGGGTCTTAGAAGAGGGTGAAAGCATAAGAACTTGCCTTAGTGAAGATGCAAAAGAGATTCAGAACAAAATAGAGGTAGAAGCAGACAGGGAAACAGAAGAGATTGTGGATGCTCAGAACCTAAGTTCAAGAAAGAGCCCAGGCCCAGAAACATCAAATGAATGCTGACATTCATAGTCTGTTTTCTTCAATGGTGTGTTTATGTTTTAGTGCAGCCTGCAAAAGAGTTACTCCATTGCCTAAAAATGCAAATAAAATTTCAAATATACAAAATGCCTCCAAGGTATATGTTACTGTAAAAAAAATGTATTTTGAATGTATTTTGGTCTGTGTGTTAGAAGACACTAAATCCCAAAATTGTAAAGAAAGCAAAACATATATATATATGTTGTAGTATATATATATATATGTATATATAAGTATATATATATATATATATATATATATACAAAAAGAAAATTGAGTACAGTGAAAGGAAGCTAAAAGTGAAGAATATATAAAATGTAAATGTAAGAAATGAAAGTTAAAAAAAAGACTAAAAAACAAAGAGTTGATGAAATAAGAACGTAGTTGAAAAGGGAAAAAAAAAAGAAATGGAAAATTTTAACTGAAGGATAAAGGAATCATGAGGAAAAAAAAAAAACCTTCAATTCTATATAACTCTTTTCCCCTAGCACTGGAGTTTTACAGTCCTGTGTGGTCCATAAACTTGCTGTTCATGTGTTTTTCTAGTTGGTCTTCTGGGGGAAGGGCCTGCTGCACTGATTCTCAGGTGTCTTTGCCTGGGCAGAGTTGCACTGCCCCTTGCCAGGGGGCTGGGCTCAGTGTAAGCTGTTTTAAGTTGCTCTGTGTGGCTTCTGTTCCCTGAAGGCTTTCTGCGCCTCTTTAGAGGATCAAAATAAAAATGGCCATGCCTGATCTCTAGGCCCAAAGTGGGAAGATTGCAGTCCCCTCTCTTCAGTAAACCCTCAGAGATAAATGCTCTTCACTTTTGTGTGTACCAAACTCTGCAGACTCCTGTGGTGTGCACCCACACCTATCCTCCTGGGGGGAAAAAGGATGGTCCTGCACTTCTGCACTTGGTAGGGCCCTGGCATGGAGAGCAGTCGCCCTATCATGGTGCACCTGCTCCTCCCTCCACCATTTATCTTCCAATATATGCCCTCAGAATCACTTCTCCGCATGTCCTACCTTGCAAAAAGTGGTCGCTTTCTACTTGAAGAGTTCCAGATATTCTTCTGTTACATCTCAGGTTGAATTCATGGTGTTCAGAATGATTTGATAGTTATGTTGCTAAATTCAAGGGACCAATTGAAACGAGGTCCCCTACTCTGCCATCTTTTTTCCCCTCCCTGTTAATAGTCTTTTACATTTTTTTACCTGTAAAATTGGCAGTGATATCCTTTCATTCTTTTTTTTTTTTTCACTAATGTGAGTGTTCACTATTTTGTTCCTGGTCGGTTTAATTTAAAAAATTTAATTTTGTTAATCTTTCCAAAGAATGAACTTGTAGCTTTGTTAATTTTTTCTACTGATTTTGTATTCTCTATTTCACTGACTTATGCTCTAAATTTTCTTTCTGCTAGCTTTTGGTTCAGTTTGCTCTTCTTTTTCTAGTTTCCTAAGGCAGTTTAGGTTACTGATTTGAGATATTCCTTCTCTTGAAATATAGGCATTTACAGCTATAAAATTACCTTGAATGACAGTTTTAGCTGCATCCCATACATTTCTGCTTTTCCATTTTCATTCACCTCCAAATATTTTCTAGTTTCCCCTTGTGATTTCTTCTTTGACCTATATTTAATGTGAGTTAATTTCCTTCTGAGGTTCCCATGTTTTCCTCCTCTATTACTGATTTCTAATATTTTTATTGTGGCCATAGAACATGTTTTGTATGATTTCTGTCTTTTAAAATTTATTGACACTTGTTTTTTGGCCTAGCATTTGATCTATCCTGAAAAATGTTCTATGTGCTCTTAGGCAGAATGTGTATTAAGTCTTTAGTTCTTTGATCTTCTGCCTAGTTGTTCTATCCATTATTTTTTTTTTTAATTTTTTTTTTTATTCTTATGTTAATCCCCATACATTACATCATTAGTTTTAGATGAAGTGTTCCATGATTCATTGTTTGTGCATAACACCCAGTGCTCCATGCAGAACGTGCCCTCCTCAGTACCCACCACCAGGCTAACCCATCCTCCCACCCCCCTCCCCTCTAGAACCCTGTTTGTTTTTCAGAGTCCATCGTCTCTCATGGTTCGTCTACCCCTCCGATTTCCCCCGCTTCATTCTTCCCCTCCCGCTACCTTCTTCTTCTTCTTCTTCTTTTTTTTTTCTTAACATATATTGCATTATTTGTTTCAGAGGTACAGATCTGAGATTCAACAGTCTTGCAAAATTCACAGCGCTTACCAGAGCACATACCCTCCCCAGTGTCTATCACCCAGTCACCCCATCCTTCCCACCCCACCCCCCACTCCAGCAACCCTCAGTTTGTTTCCTGAGATTAAGAATTCCTCATATCAGTGAGATCATATGATACATGTCTTTCTCTGATTGACTTATTTCACTCAACATAATACCCTCCAGTTCCATCCACGTCGTTGCAAATGGCAAGATCTCGTTCCTTTTGATGGCTGCATAATATTCCATTGTATATATATACCACATCTTCTTTATCCATTCATCTGTTGATGGACATCTTGGCTCTTTCCACAGTTTGGCTATTGTGGACATTGCTGCTATAAACATTGGGGTGCACGTACCCCTTCGGATCCCTACTTTTGTATCTTTGGGGTAAATACCCAGTAGTGCAATTGCTGGATCATATGGTAGCTCTATTTTCAACTTTTTGAGGAACCTCCATACAGTTTTCCAGAGTGGCTGCACCAGCTTGCATTCCCACCAACAGTGTAGGAGGGTTCCCCTTTCTCCGCATCCCCGCCAACATCTGTCATTTCCTGACTTGTTAATTTTAGCCATTCTGACAGGTGTGAGGTGGTATCTCATTGAGGTTTTGATTTGGATTTCCCTGATGCCGAGCGATATTGAGCACTTTTTCATGTGTCTGTTGGCCATTTGGATGTCTTCTTTGGAAAAATGTCTTTTCATGTCTTCTGCCCATTTCTTGATTGGATTCTTTGTTCTTTGGGTGTTGAGTTTGATGAGTTCTTTATAGATTTTGGATACTAGCCCTTTATCTGATATGTCATTTGCAAATATCTT